>NC_067145.1:16079851-16379851 GCF_903995435.1 Acomys russatus | reverse complement strand
TTCCACACAGAAATTCTATAAATATCTATTAAGCCAGTATATGTGAAATACATTAATAAATTCAGTAGGAAAATGTCAACCCTTTTCATCCAAAATATAAAAGTTAGTGTAATAGTATAAAGTTAACTTATTTCATTCATTAAAACACTGTCAGGAGGCCCTATTTGTCTTGCATTTCACATACTGAAGAAGTTGAGATCAGAAGAGATCACATATGCATTTAGAGGTTGTAGGTCATGGGATCCACAGTAAAATTGAAAATTTTTTTCTATTCATAAATTGTCTGTGGAATTTCTTTTAACAGTGATGGGCTATCCTCAAGGATATGTTAATGTTGTAATAGAGAAATAGTCCTATCAGGTTACAAATGATACTATGAGTGACAGGCTAGGGCTTTCTAGGAGATAGTCCTGCCATTTGGGTGAGACTTTGCATCTATTAGAAAAAGTCATGATCCTGAGTATTTCGTAGGAAACACACAATAAGACATAAAGTGTTGATATCTGCCATCCTACCCCAAGCAAGGAACAAGCAAACAGGTGGCCATATATAACATATGCTTTATGGCACTTTCATGATAGATGATTTACTACAGCTCTTCATATAGCTTTAATAACTGAGATATTTTTATTAATTGAAACATTATAGCACAGAAAATCATAAGCAAAAATTACAGTGCTATTATCAATGCCAATCTCATTTTCAATGGCCAAAAATACAGAGACAGAGAGACAGAAATAGTCAGATAGACAGGGAGAGACAGAGGGAGAGAAAGAAAAAGTAAAGAAAAAAATGTCTTATTCATGTTCTTCACTGTTTGTGACTGAAGATTGCTTTTAGAAAGAAAAAAGCAATCATATTTCACATTTATGTATTTAATGAGAAAGAGATAGCTTGGGCAAATATTTCTATATAACTTTTAATTTTATTATTCATTCCATTGCAGACAGTCATAGATCATAGACAGCATTTTCATTATCGTTATTCAATGCAATGATCTTCACATTAGGAAATTAGAAGAGTACTTTCCATTTTAGTATGAAAGGAGGGAAATAAACAATGAACCATAAAAATGATTCAGACAAAATGTTATGTGCAAACTACTGCAGCTTGAAAGAGTCATTATGCAAAAATGACTACTTAAGATTAATTAATCTTTGTTAGAGTTTTTAGAAGTTTTTCATGGAGTTTTCAATTGTGGCTACTTTTCCTTTTGAATTAAAATTACTTTCAATACAAGAAAAATGAAAAATCTACTTCATCTCTCTGCATACATATTTTTCATATGCTATGAAGCGATCTGAGAATATTTTATAAAGAAAAAATTAAATTCAGAATAGGATGCATAGGTGACTGGGTGTACTTTCAGTGATGGTCAGGCATTGGAGGATTGTCTCATACCATATGATGTGAGACTGTCTTTGTCCATTCCCTCCAGAACAAGTATGTTCATTTAAAAAGAACGAATAGTTATACAAATATTGATTATTGATTGACATCTCAATTGATTATGACTTGCTGAGTGCAGTTAATTATTTTTTTTTTTGGAATTACCTATATTCAGATTCATTTTAGGTGTTAAAGATTTATTTTGATGATCCACGGGTATTTGTGAGTGGGTATGTGCACATGAATGCAGGTGTCCCTGGAGACCAGGACCATCCGATCACTCTGGTGACGGGATTCTAGGTGGTTGAACACTACACAACATGCCTATTGTAAACAAACTTCTGTGTCTAGAAGAATAGAATGCACTCCTAACCACTGAGCAACATATCATGCTCAATTTTTGTCCATTTAAATTATTTGAGATATTTAATAGCATAAAATAATAATAAATTCATAAAAATAAATATATTTTATATATTAAATTGACACTCCTTTGATTTCCCCAGTATGGTTGATACAGTAACTTAGTAACCCCACTTCATTAATTAATTAGTCAAATTTTGACCTCATGTCCATTTTCACAATGTAAGAAATGGTTTGAGCAACTGGACTCAGTACCATACTACTTGTCAGATGTACAATGAAATGAGTCGAATGATAGATGACTTTTTTCTAGTAGTCTATGCAAGTGGTCTGACACTAATCTACGTTTCCAGCTTAATTTAACTCTGTATTGAAATAAATCCTTTATTATTTATGTCACATTTTATAATAATAAATAAATGTCACACACAGAGATAGAGAGAGGGAGAGAGACATAGACACACACTAAGAGACACAGATACACACACACACACACACACACACACACACACACACACACACACACACATTTTCCAGTGTTTTAGTAAAGTGCTGAGACTGACCACTAGATGTCATCACACTCCTTACAAGAGCAACATGTAAGATGGTTCACTGGAAAACAGAGTAATAAATACATAATTTATTACTTTCAAAGTCAACATTATTGGTGAGTAATTTAGAAACATTAAAATCTAATTAATGTAGTATTTACTACATAATGTTAATTACACATGTGACACATGAGAATCAAGCCAAAACAAACATTTTTTTTTGATTCACTTAAATTTAATAAAGTGTTGAAACTGTATAAAAATAGAACTTACAGTTTTAATAAATTTGGCCTTCTTTCTGCAAAGATAGAACCTCTGTTCTTCATTGGATGTCATGTTCACAAGGAGAGGCAATATCTCTGATTTAAAACAAACATTCTTATTGTTAAAATTTGCTTTTAAAATACTTCTCTTCAAATATCCAAGAAAATAAGTATTCCTACTGCTTCTAGCATAGTTTTGCTTCCAATGATAAATATTAGAACAAATATACTCATATTAAATTTAAAAAGTTTATGACAACATATTGTTTATTATAGTTTATTTTACTTAATTTCTTACTTCCCTCTAGCACTACCCTAGTACATTGTTTAAAAGCACACTGAGTTTAAAACCAAAGTAACTTTAAATAATGCATTTGATCATCCACTCAATTTTCCTTTTCACCCAAAATATGAAAGAATAATATCTCAGTATTGTCTCTGTTCTGTAGGATGTATCAGTGAATGAAGGCGAATTGAACAATGCCTGGCATGGATGTATTATCGCTCACCCGAATAAAGCATTTATTTACTACAATACAAAGAAAATAATAGGAAGAGTAACTTATGTCCAAAATAACACATTGTATCTTCTTCAGAGGCCTTCAGGTTACTTTTACCAAATGACAAACTTCCCATCAGTAATTTCCTCATCAAACAGACATATTTTTGTGATGAGGCTTAAGAATCCATTCAGAAAATATAGTACATTTACACACTGAAGTGTACTCAGGTGTTAAAAATAATGGCATCATGCTATTTGCAGGCAAATGGCTGGAATTAGCAAAATCAGCATTAGTGGGGTAACCCAGACCCAGAAAAGTAAACATGGTATGTATTTACTTATGAGTGGATGTTAGCTGTAATTAAAAGACAATCATGTTACAGTCTATAGACCCAGAAAGGCTAAGTTAATAGGAAGGCCTTTAGTGATCTTGTATAAAGATAGACCTGGGAAAGGTAGGTGGACTCAGGCCTGGCGGGCTTGGGTACAGGAGGGATGCAGTTGGGGGCAATGAGGTAGAGAGACAGTCCTGGGAGAAATGACTGTAATTAGGAAGCATTTGTCAGGGAGGTGGGGCCGGGGGAGAAGGGGCACTGGGCAAAGTAAAGACATAGTGCAATGGAAACTCTGCACAACTTATGAGAGTAACTATAGCAAAGACTCCATGTATAGGAGAAATGGTACCCGAACCAGCGATCTTCTGTAACTAGGCAGGGCCTTAAATGGAGGAATTTGGACACCAACCTAGTCACAGAAACATTCAAACTATACAGTTTGTCCCGCCTGTGAAGTGTTCTGGACCAGAGCCTAGCAGAATCATCATCAAAGAGACCAGAGAGACTTCATCCAGAAACTGATGGGAGCCGATGCAGAGTCCCACAACCAGGCTTTAAGCAGAGCGAGGGAAGTTCTGAGGAGGAGAGGGAGGAAAGGTCAGAGGGACAAAAGGGATCAGGGACACCAAAAACAAGACCCACAGAATCAACTGACTGAGACTTATGGGGGCTCTCAGAGATCCTGGAGACTTTAGGGGTATGACTAGCACTCCTGCATATATGTTATGGCTGAGTAGTTTGGTGTTTTGTGTGTATCCTAACTGTGGCAGTGGAGGTTGTCCCTGAGTCTTTTGCCTACTTGTGGGACCCTTTTTGTCCTACTGGGTTGCCTTGTCCAGCTTTGATGTCTGGTCTTTCTGTTGGCTTGTTATGGTATGTTTGGTTGACGTCCCTGGGAGCTCTGTTCTTTTCTTAGGGGAGGTAGAGATGGGGTGGATCTGGGAGTCAAGGGAGGTCGAGGCAGCAAAGACTAGGAGGTGGAAAAGGAGGGGGAACCATAGTCCAAATGTAATACATGAGAGAAGAATAAAAACAAATAAACAAAGAATACATTCAGAGAAATCAGGAGCCTTAATACATTGTATTGCCCCAGTTTGTGGGTTGTTACACTTGCTACATTTTAACTCCTGCAATCTTATCTCTGTTTTTTTTTTATATTTATATATTCCAACAATCCAAAAATATTTAAACTGTGATGGGGTAAAAACAGGCATAGTAGTGACGTAGGGAAAGAAGAATCAGAACTGTTTAGATAGTCAAATTTGCTTCCGTAAAAGAAAACCGCCTCTGCACCAGATGCTTGCAAACTACTGATTCTTCCTAATTCTGCATCTGCTGCTCACAGTTTGGAAAGCAGCTCTGCAAGGAGAAACCCTTTCTGCTAAAGCAGTAGAATGCTGATATCTCTTCTGGGTCTGACCTTGACGGACATAAAGTTGATCAATGTATTGGCTGAGAAATTTGTATTTGTAAAATGCAAAGAAGAAAGAAAATGATCTTTTATAGGCACATGAAAGACACCCTCCAGTTTGGAAGGTATATATGGCTTAAGTAGCGCTGCTCTAAAATTATTTAATACAGTCATAAAGAGATAAAAGCACACACACATGTGCATGCACTCACACACAAACACACATGTGCACACATTGCATTATACACATAGCTCCTACAGTGTTGTGTTAAAATAGTGTAGCCAGGATAGCCCTGAATCTTACCCAATGGTCTTGAAGCTAATGTGTTTACCGTGTTTCTACAAGGAAATGAAATTTCACTTTTTTAAATTTAATGTTCCCTTTAAAGCAATTTTCTTCTCTGTCTTCTTTTATTTGGAACTGACAGACTCCATTCTTTCTGATCTAAAGTGTGTGCAGTCAGAATCCAGTGTTAGTGACTATTACTACCCTATCCATTAAGCCCCACTCTGAATTAGCTCAGGCAGCCTCTGTGAAGGGGAAATCAAGTTGACTGGGGCCACTCCAATCATCAGATGAAAGCAAGTCAGTCCTTTCTGTTCCCTCATGGCTCAGTGATGCCAGCTCACTTTTCTCTTTTACACATGATGGAGGAAATATGCCAGTATGGATTTTCCTCTGAGCATTATGAACAGAAACCCTTGCTGTGCTTTTGGCTGCCTAAAAAATAAACAACATTGACTCCAGAAGGCTCCGAAAAATCAAAGAGAAGCATGAATAGCCCTGAAAACACTTCCTCCTGTAAAATAGCTGGGTTTTCTCTTCATTAATATATGCTAAATTTAACACCACACATCCCTCTAGGGCTCAGTTTATCAACCTGGAGTCATATTTAAAATTGAACACAAAAGGAACAGGTAGAGTCTTTCATGTAATACATTGCTTCTCTAATGGTTTTAGTAAATTCTTTTACTTATTAATGCTCAATGATGACCTTGATCAAATAAGAAAAGTCTTTATGGTTTTTGACCACAGAGTAACTACTGATTGTTACAATTACTATTTATTCTAGGAATCCTGGAATATATTATGTGAGTTCCCAATCAAACATTGATGAACTAGAAACTCCTCAAACGTGTTTATGTCTACACTCTATTCATAATAACAAGAAACTTTTCATAGAAGATTAATAAAGTATTTCAGACTATAGACTTTTGAAAAGGTAAACAAGTAAGAATAAACAAGCTTCTGCTATAAGATGACTGCCAGGAAAGATTAAAAATATTTTGCATATCCTCATGTGAACCCTGCTTTTGAAATTCAAATGTTGCTTGTTTTATGGAAATGTTGAATGATGGGGCCATTGGCTTATATGTGTTTTTCCATGTTTATTAAACATGTAGGTGAGAATTTTCTTCCACAAACATTATTATATTAATAATTCTTTATAAACCACAAAGTTAATTTGTTTGTGTATATGTTAGTGCACAAGAGAGTTTATCTATCTGTAATTTCTCTGGGAGTATTTGTACTCATATGGCCACTACTGGAACATATGGGTCGTCATCTTTCATTATCATTGTCTTCCTTATTCTTTATTTCTTTGAGAGTCTCTTTTTAATCTGGAACTAGTCTGGTCGTAGGCAGCCTTCAGTGATCCTCCTATCTCTGTTCCCACTCCCAGAATCAATTTCAAAGACGTATATGACATGAGATTTTTATGTGGATGTGGTTCTTTTTTTTTTTTTTTTTTTTTTTTGGGGTTTTATGAGACAGGGTTTCTCTGTGTAGCCCTGGCTGTCCTGGACTCACTGTGTAGACCAGGGCTGGCCTCGAACTCACAGCGATCCACCTGCCTCTGTCTCCCGAGTGCTGGGATTACAGGTGTGTGCCACCACTCCCGGCTTGTTCTTTTTATATAGCCAGTGTGTGGTGAGACAGAGAGAGAGAGAGAGAGAGAGAGAGAGAGAGAGAGAGAGAGAGAGAGAGAGAGAGAGAGAGAGAGAGAGAGCAAACACTGTGTAGCAATTCCTGTCTCAGAAAGAAGCTTAGTTCCTTAAGACTCAATGAGTGCTGAAGGAATTTTACTTAGCCTCGAAAAGTAAAACAACTGAACTCAGAAAGTCCTTAAGATTTACTGGAATCACAAGATCCCTCTTTTCCTAAGGTTATATAAGCTGTATGACTAATGACTCCCAAGGAATTTTGTCACATAATACCTACCTAAAGGTCAAAGCAAAATGTGTTTATATAAAAATATAGTTTGTAAGTTCAACAGTGACAATGTAAAAATAATAATTATTAATTTTATTATTATTACTATTATAATTAATTTCATCATTATTATAAGTAATGTTATTATTGTTATTATTATTATTATTACTTAAAATGTGAGGTAGAGTCTGGAGAGATGGGTCAGTGGTTATGAGCATTTGTTGCTCTTATAGAGGGCCTAGGTTTGGTTGTGAGAGCCTACAGAGGTGCTTACAATCATCTATGACTTCAGTTAAAGAGAATCCAGCATCATCTTCTGGCCTCTGAGAGCATCAGGCATATGTGCAAGTTACTTAGACATAAAATAAAATATATAAAGCATTGTATACTTGGATTACATTAGAAATATGTAGGATGTGTGTACATGTATGTGTATGTCATAGCAACTAAAACTAAATTTCCAACCCATAACACATAAACAATAAATTTCAAGACACAGTTTTAAGATAGTAACTAATTGTAAATACATTAACATTTGAAAACATTACCAGAAATGTTAAAAAGCGCCCCAGATATTGTTGATGAAACTGGGAAGTACAACCTAAACTGTTTCATTTAAACTTGTTCAGGGTGCAAAATCCTTTAATCTTTTTGAGAACTACTTTTTAGTACTTACATCAACATTGACATTAGTTACATCTTCTTATATTTCCATTCCTACAAAAATCAAACTTCATTTCGCTTCTTTTTTTAACTTCTTTTAATTAATTTACTCAGATTACAACTCGATTGTTATCCCATTATTTGTATCCTCCTGTTCCTCCTTCCCTCCCACTTTCACCCTATTGCCCTCCCGTAGGTCTATGACTGAGAGGGACCTCCTCCCCCACTATATGGTCATAGGCTATCAAGTCTCATCTTGGTAGCCTGATTATTCTTTCTTTGAGTGCCACCAGGCCTCCCCATCAAGAGGAGGTGGTCAAATATGGGGCACCAGAGTTCATGTCAGAGTCGGTCCCACTCTCTGCATTACTGTGGAGAATGTGCTGTCCATTGGCTAGATCAGAGTAGGGGTTCGATGTTTACTATTGTATTGTCCTTGGTTAGTGCAATAGTTTGAGCAGACACCCTGGGCACTGATACACCCATCACGGTGTTCTTCTTGTAGGTTTCTAGGACCCTCTAATGAATGTATTTTCCCCATTAGATAAGAATTAACCTGAACTGGAAAAATTCACCAACATTTAACACTTTCATATCCACCTGTGCAAATTACTTCTTCGAAAACATCCTAGATTGACACTGTATTGTTCTCCAAGCAACATTTTCTAGTGCCTCTTCAAATGTTTAGTTTTGTGTATTCCTTGTGCCTGTAAGAACCCATCTCGGTTGCTTCTGGTTTCTTTACTGATTATTCCAAGAGAAAAACATACCCATGCACATAATGCTTTATGCATTAACACATGATATTTTGGGCATTACTGTTTTCAGGATTTTGTTGTTGTTTTTGAAGAGATCAAATAAGTCACAAAGACATTGGTACGCATTTCAAAAATTACGATTTCCATTTTCTCTGAGTGCATATGTTATCCTCGTGGATGACAGTGGATGAACACTCTCTTGCTGCTCCCCCTTTAAAAATCAGAGCAAGGATAAATGCCTCATTGTTTTTTAGCAAGAATAAAGGACATGCAACTACTTCTTGGCACCTGTAGGCATAAACTATACAATGGATGTACACTGGTGTCTTAGAGCTGTCAGAAAAGGTGAGTGCACTACCTTTTTTCCTCTCCTCATAGCTTGCTATTTTAGCTTAAAGCTGATACTCTTCTGGCTGTAATAACTCTACTGCTGCTGCTGACATAACTTGGAAAGTTATGATTGCAGTCTTTGTGTACATTTCTTCCATGAACTCTAGAAGATAGTTTAGTAGTTAGAATGGACAAGGTGAGGATGAAATGTCCAACTTCTACCAGTTTATTTGCTCTCTTCAGTCCTGCCTGTAGTCTGAACACTTTATGTCTTAGCACATTAAACTGGAAGGCATCCTTCTCAGTGAGCAAATACTTGCATACACAAGGTCTTGGGCTCCTCTTTCTCAAATATCCACACTGACAAGAGAAACAAACAAAAACTTTGAGCTGTTAAGAAACGCTGCATTCTGTTTGAGCCCTTATGTGAACCCTTACACTATTTTTCAGAATTATTTCAGAGAAGGAGATAAAAAGAGTCGTGCTTCATTTGCTTCTTCTACTAATTCCACTATTGGATATGATCAGATTTCATAACTTTCTGTTATGTGGCTTATAGTGATGATAAGCTGAAAGTTTCACTACTAATACTTTTAAAACATTTATTCTATACATCTTTTTTTCCGTTCAGGCTTTAGATATGGCATATATTCTCAGATTATCCCATTAATATCAGAAATAACTCTCTTACTTATAAATCCACATTGACATTTTTTATTGCTACTTCTGATGTTTTTCAGTTTGAGATAGTCTATTAGATTAATAATATAAAATAATATGCAACAATGTTTGTTTTATAAAAGCATGACACAGTTGGTCCAAGAATTAACTTATACTGTGCTCTACACTGCAAAAGTGAAACAAACCAAAGATATGGGGAAACAACTCAAAACAACAAATATGGGACAAACAGTTTTCCATATTCCTAGAGCAGTAGAGATTTGGGGTTCAGGTTTTGCATGCTTTTAATGCCCTCTGCACAGTGCTTTAATATATGTGGAGATTTCCTCCCCTTACAGCTTTCTCCTTGTGAAAAAGAAAAGGCAACTTAACTATCTGGATTAAAATCAATGTTATCTCTAAAGTAAATTATTCTTCAAATCTTTTATAAGTTGTTTCAGAAATATTAAACAAGATAGATCCTTAATCATCCAGCAAAATAATAAGAAATTTGACAAACCTCTGTCTATAGGTCATCAGAATATACCAGTATGTAGTGACAGGAAATTATTTTGAGATTTGTTTTTGTTTTTTTGTCATAAAACCTACCATACTTCATTTTCAGTACCACATCATACATATATGGTCAAGATAAGCAGATTTTAATATGGATATACACAAGAGCCACCCACTAATTTAAAAAAATCAATTGTAAGAAATATTCCTACATGTCTTCCTTGCAACTGAGATGGTTCTTTTGCATTGCCATTTTCTGCATAAGATATATGAACATTAATCATAAATACTTTCCCATTACTAGACATTGTTTTTTAATGTTCAAGTAATAACTGTGAGCATTTGCACACATAGCAGCTCTAAACTACTTTACACAAAAAGACAGGCCAAGAGATGTCTTTTTTAAAAACTAGAAAGCACACTTGTTTGTACCTTGCTGATGTTTTATTTGATTTCCTTGGAAGTGAATTATGACACCAACAATATGATTTTGGTTAAAAAGCAGAAGGAATGATTTCTAGCATCTTGATAGGGAGGATATGAAGAGGTTTTAAATTATATTTTGTCATGGAAATACACATCTTGTCATCTTTCTTTAGATGTGAGAATCTTTCATCTTGCTTGAAAGTTCAGATTGATCTATAACTTTTTTTGGGGGGGGGAATGTATATCAGACACTTTGATGTGTTGTGCATATTTTGCTCAGGAAGCTATACTGATCCTGGCAGACACAGCAGAGATACATCTGAGTTTTATGTAGTATCCTGTGACATTGAGATGGCATTGGCTTGCCCTAGGAATCAGACTGTCCTACTTTCAGCTTTGTGAGCAATTCAGCAGCCCAATGATTAGGCTTAAATGTTTATATGACTTAAATTCTACAGACGGTGTTTACAGAAAATTAATATTCTCTTAGACATTAGCAGTTACTTGGAAATAACTTGCAGTGAAGTGATGATTGAAAAAAAGGACCTAGGGACTGTTAAAGCAAGACAATGATGAAACTATGAGGTTAAGGAAACTTGTGGTTTGTTGATGACAGATTTCATGTTTGAATTGCTTAAGGACACGTGCAGGACACAGAAGAAAGGATAGGTATTAGTATGGTATTCTGTATATCACAATTAGTTTTATTGGCTATATGTCCTTTTTATAAAATGCAGTATTTTGCCTCTTCTAACTTTATTAATAGTTTTGTTGTATATTATGTATGCTAGTCTGCAACTGAGCCCTATATTTACTCATCATATCTTTATTTATTTGCTAGTACACTTATTCACGTGAGCAGAAAATTTTCCTTTTCCAAGTTATTTTATTTGAGTTTAGACTAATCCTAAACTGCAAATGTCACATTTTAGATAAGCTGGAACATTGGATGCAAGGGTTATCCTTTCAGCTCTAGTGGTCTTTTCCTGAAAAGAAAACTTGCATATTTTCCTACCAATTTTTACATTCTTAGCTTATCATTTGCTTAATGTATTTCATATGGATATGAACATAAACACACCACACATACAAATATATATATATATATATATATATATAATCAAGTGGCTTAAATTCTGGTCCTGAAACAGGAATGGATTGTAAAGTAACAAGAACAAAATAATTTTAATATGTGGAAAGTGTCTTTAATTTTTCTATCCTTTTATTTTAACACAAACCAGTATATAGACATAAAACATGTGCTCTTACAAAACATAAGTACACAGATGCATGGAAATGATTATTATTTCTAAAAAAATATATGCATTGGAGCATATTATACATTTGCATAGCATCTACATGGCATATACTGGGTTTTTCAATAATGTACCAAAATTGAAGGGATGTTAATGAGAATTTCAGATGATGGACTGGGAAGGGTAGAGGTAAGAGAGATTTCAGCGTATTGATCATCTTTACACTACCTCTTTTCTTCCTTTACTTCTAATTTCTGTTCCATCGTATTGCTCTAAATGGATTCCTTATTTGTTTTTTTCATTCACTCATTTCATCTACTAGACTTCCTCTAGGGTTATCTCGGGGAAGAAGACATCCAAGAATATAATGTCATGCTGATCTTATTACTAGAAGAAATGAATGATTAATTTTAAAACAGAAAATATATATACAAAAAATAAGGAAACTATTTCAAGTCATTATGACTTGCTATCTGGATTTGTACTCTTGAGCAAATGTGAATAATAATACCGCCCTTATTTATTTAAATATCTAATAAAATAAATGTTTTCCTAAATCCTACCCTCTCTCATGTATTTTGAATACCAAATGTTTCTTAGGGAACAAATTGACTCTACAGATAACTTGGTGTTACTTAATGGCATCAAAACTCTTATATTTAATAGTCAGCCTATGACAAAATAAGTGTAAGTGATTTTCATTTTGCTACTGAGCCCCTGTGTTTTGAGCAAGAAGAATGAACTTAGAAGAAATCATTAGCAAATGTCAGGAAAGAGAAAGTTCCAATAACAATGCATTTTTTTTTTTTATGCCAAGCTGGCATTTGCACAACTCACTTATTAGGTTTAATGAGTTGTGCTGTATTTGTTAACTCTGAGCTAAAATGTGAAGAGTATATATCTGAAGCTTTTTATATATATAAAAAAATACATGCTTTCTTGCCAGGAGCAGTTTCAGTTTATGTGGCTTTCACATATTCTCTTAGGGTTAACTCTAATTCTACATATAGGAACTACTCTACACCTCTTCTGATAGCACCGGCATATTAAGAATGGTGTACTTCCCAGCACTCGAGAGGCAGAGGCAGGCAGAGTGCTGTGAGCTCGAGGCCAGCCTGCATTACAATGTGACTCCAGGATAGCCAAGGCTACACAGAGAAACCTTGTCTCGAAAAAACAAACAAACAAACATAAAGGAATAGTGTACTTTTTGTCTCTGTGCCAATATTGGCCATTTTATGATGATTATAACATTCAAGATATGTAACATCATCTTATTCTTATGTGGACATTTTTTGACTTTTCCTGAGGCTTGGTTTTTTTTACATGTGAAGTCAGAATATAGCATTAGAAATATAATGCACAACTTCTAGAATTAATGAAATAAAATAAAATATAGGTCTATGATATGTACAGTAATGGAATGTCTAAATTTCTTGAAAATTATATTTTTGATGGTAATATTAGCTGTTCTGTTATTATTATTTCATTTAGTAACATTTAGGATATTGCCAAATTAATCAGTTCTTAAATGCTACCCAATATTTCTGTGCCCTAAGTTTTTAAAGTTCATGTGAAGATTGTGACAAACCGGGAAAATGTCTTTGATGCTTATTGTTAATTGTAAACTTGCCAGAATGGATACTACCTGGGAAATGGGCCCTTTTTAAGGGAAAGATTTTGATTTTATTTGTTATTTGAGGCAAAAAGATCAGCCCACTATTCTCAAAACCATTACTGATATATATATATATATATATATCAGTAGGAGGAGGGAGGAGGAGTCAGAAGGAGGAACTGTGCAGCCTCCTTCATTCATTGTTACTTGTTTCTGACTGTAAATCACTCAGCTGCTCAAGCTCCAACTGACTTTCCCTCCCCAGTGTGATGGACAGGACCTAGAACTGTGAGCTAAAATAACCCCCCTCTTCCTTAAATGGCTTTTGTCCAAATATTTTACCAGGGAATCATGAAAAGAAACCAAGACAATGAGTATGCCTAGAAAGATCTAAATCCTTAGGTGAGAGAGTGTTCTTTGTTTTAGTTTTAATACATGCTAATATTTGTGCATGTAAAAACTGCTGTATAAAGCATGAAGTGGTCCTGATGCTGCACAGATCCTGAGTTTTCACAACTATAACAGTCTATCTTATTTGTATTCCAGAGCATCCGGTGCAACGATTTACAGTATTCAAAAGCCTGTGAAATTGTGAGAATATTAAAAGATGTGATAGAGGGGGGAAAAAGCAGCTAAGAAAAAAGAAAGATGAGCATTTCCTTCACACTTGTTCCCAGCTGGGATTACAGCTGCTTGATTCATACCATCTGGGGGTGCCTAATTAGAAACTACCTAGAATAGGCCTTTAAAGAAGTAATTTGAGAATAAACTTAACATCAGCTGCAGTTCATCTCCCAGAGGGTGGGAGTTAAGGTTGCAGGAACTAATGGATCAATGAACAAAAGAAATAGACACTAGTCTCAGTGCTTGAACAATGTTATCCTTAAAGAAGCAAAATGCCACTTATTTCGACAAAACATAATAAATCGGCTAGTGACTGATGAACCTCTAAAGCAGTAAGAGCACAACGAAAAAAGACTGGCGAATTAGCCCCATACACAGGCTCATTACTGCATGGTGGTTTAAGAGGGTTCCAAGTTCAAACCTTATTTTCAAAATACAATAATGCATCAATTGTGAAACCACCTGCACTTTTTTCTATTAAATAATTTGACTAATTATAATTAGATTTTTCTCTTTAAAGTCTTTGCTAGTCCCATAGGAACAGACCAAAGGAGAATTTTCCTTTAAAAAGGTTTTGTTTCCTGTTTAACCTAATTATTAAAGATTTCATTAACTGGTCAGGTTGATTTCTAGTAGAAAGTGTCATGGGTTTACTTGAAAATCAGGATCATGCCTCTGTTAAACAAATGTTTAGCAAGTAAAATGAGGAGCTTTTGATTGAGCAAGAACACCCTATACCTTGACATTCTTAAAGCTTTCATTTTACATGATTTCATCCTGTTCATTACCTAGCACCAGCTTTGAGTTTTATCAAATAATATTAGTGTACTGTAGAAAATAAAACAAAAATATTATTTTGATTGCTTTCAATATGGTGGTGATTTTAACTAGAGTGTAGTTTGAATAAAGAAAACTACATTGCAAGTAGAAATTCATGCAGAGGCAAACTGAAAACTAAGAGAGGTGTCTGAAAGCACCCAGGGTGGTATTTATTCATTTCTCTCCTAATCTGCCAATTCTGTTATAAACTGTAAGATTTACCTCTCATAATTTTCTCATTTAAAAATGAAATAAAAATTTTCTTTCACATGGGAGGCATCCAATACTCTGCTAGCAGTCATAGTAACATGAAATTATTGAGAAAAATGTAAACTGGACTTTTGGTGAGATAATTAATAAATTACTACAATCAATAATAAATAATATTTTATAATGCAAGCAACAGTTCTCTTTATAAGACTAAGCTTGACAAATCAGTTTTGAGAATTCTCTAAACTGAAGTCTGAAATCCTAGAAAGCTAGATAAATCACGTGACTGGCTATCCTATCATGAGTGTGTCTATCATGATAAGTTTTTTGCCTTTGCACCTTTCATCACCTCTAGAGCATCTACATCTTTGAAAATGATCGCTAAAATAAAATTTTAATTCCTTGTGATCATATCTAGTATAAGCAATTTATAAGACACTCTTCAGTTTCAGAATGAATAGAAAGCAATGAATATTAATCATTAGCAGATTATCACCCATTGTCATCAACTCATTCCATTATAATAAGCAAAACATTCCCTACTGACCTGAGAGCTTAATGTTTCGTTTGTAGTAACTAAACCTATTTACAAAAAAGTTATAGCCAGCACCTTATTTTTCAATCTCAATTGGTAACTGATGTTGTTATTTCATAATATACTTAATTTTAGAGGTTAAAATATTTGTTTGCTTTGTATAAACATCAAAATTAGATATGCAGCTAGTAACATGGTGACCTAATGAGATTTTCACCCAACAACAATGATCACCGAAATGCTTCTTAAAGACATTATTGGAACAAAGGGCAAGACAGAGGTAGTGACATTTTGTATTTCAAAAGTGCACATCAACAAATCAAACCTGTAACACTTCCAAATAATTAAGGACAGATTATGTGGAAACAGCAAATGGCCACCTTTAAAGCATCACCGTGAAAACAAACTGTATCTTCCACAGCAGATGATACCTCTTGAGGGTGGAATCCCTTCTGATTCAATATTTTTATTAATGACACAGTCAGATCAACACTGGTGGAAGGATAGAGTATATCAACTGAGAAACTAGTTTGCTCAAGATACTATTAGCTGAGTGATGAAACCCCAGGAGAATAGAAGATAGTTACAGACCAGTGCACAGATGTGTCGGGAGAAGTTTACATATTCCCAGGATTGAGAGCAGGAGGTCGAGACTATCAAGGCTAGGAGAATTCATTCCCCATTCTTTTACTGAACTCAGATGTGGCAGTGTGTAGCAATGTGAAACTTTTGTAGACAGAAGATAAAACTCACAGAAGGCATGAAGAAGTCACTAAATCGTCTTACTGTCTATGGATTCCAGGTACAACCATAAGATTTATCTGACAAAAGGCTTGCTTGAAAACAGCAAACTTTGTCATTGGGTGTTTTTCTTTGGAAAGCATTATATCATTTCAAGTCTTTTAAGTTCAAACTTATGACTCCATAATGCAGTAACACACAGCCCTGAGCACTATATTTATTTTGATTGGTAAACTCCATAAATTTCCAATTAGGCTCACCTTCCAATTCTTATATCTCTATCCGTTTCTGATTTCCTAGCCAATTCTCAATCACTGTGCCACATCCCTATGGCCATTGAGAAATGTTTTAAGGGTAAAGTAATGCATCTAAATGATGAGAATATTCACCTACTTACAATAATATTTATTAATAAAGTGATCTCCAGAACTCAGCATTAATGATAGATGAAAATGAATGTTTTCCAACATGTAACTTCCAACTGTGTCAAATAGAAATATAAATTATTACCCTAGCACAAGTCACCAAAGAAATAAGAATATACTGATTAACAGCCAGAACACAGTCTGTCTCTTAAAGGCTTGCCTCTTAACCCTAAGTGCAGTGATATTTATGGTATGATATATATTTTAAGCACAGTTAATGCATCTGTGTGATTCTCACAAAATGTGTTTTTCTAGTATCATTGATGTTAGACTTTTTAAAAAGGGTACAGCTTAGCTCCATGGAGAAATCACACGTTTCTGTTAAGGATATGATGAAATGATAACTTAAATATGAGATTCCTCCTATATTTACAAGTAATCATTATCTGGAATATGAAGAGAATCTTAATAAGTTTCAATTTCCTTTCAAGAAAAGTGAGTATAAGCATCTCTTATATGCTCAGTCATTTGTTAATTTGATTGACCAAACTCCCTGTGATACAGAGTGAATGTCCTATTTAAAATGAACTGACAGGTGATTAAATATAACGGTGCATAAGACAAAGGTTCTTGGACATATTCTAAGTGTTTCACTGGATGTTCTAAAATTTAAATAATTTAGCATTATATTTTTTTTCTCATTCATCTTATTTTTATTTTTATTTTATTTTTTTTATTAATTTATTCTTGTTACATCTCAATGTTTATCCCATCCCTTGTATCCTCCCATTCTTCCCTCCCTCCCATTTTCCCCTTATTCCCCTCCCCTATGACTGTTCCTGAGGGGGATTACCTCCCCCTATATATTCTCATAGGGTATCAAGTCTCTTCTTGGCTACCTGCTGTCCTTCCTCTGAGTGCCACCAGGTCTCCCCCTCCAGGGGACATGGTCAAATGTGAGGCACCAGAGTACGTGAGAAAGTCATATCACACTCTCCACTCAACTTGGAGAATATTCTGACCATTGGCTAGATCTGGGTAGGGGTTTAAAGTTTACCTCCTGTATTGTCCTTGGCTGGTGCCTTAGTTTGAGCGGGACCCCTGGGCCCAAATCTGCCTATCATATTGTTCTACTTGTAGATTTCTAGGACCTTCTGTATCCTTTTATTTTGCTATTCTCCCATGCATTATAATTTAATAAATATAAGGACATGTGTTCATTAGCAGATGTTTTACAATTAAATTATGGCACAGCCTTACAAACAATTGCTCAGATTTCCAATGGCAAATAATGACTTACTATGTAGAATTTTCCCCGAGATATATTATCAACATAGAAAAAAATGATGAAGATGAAACTTTATGTCAAATATGAGATGCATCCAATCTCAATGTTACACACACACAAGACATAAAGTGAGTGCACATGCATGTATCTGTGTTGTAGGAACTGTGCAGTGCTTCCTCTTCATGTCCAGGGTTACTATAAAAAAAAATAGGAGGTTCATTTTCTCCACTTCAGCCACCAATCCTCCTTTCTCTCCTTCACATTCTTCCCCTCTTCTCTTTCTTTAAATATTGTCTCCCTCCTTTCTTTCCAATCCATCACATTTGCATAACTTGTCACTCAGCACGTTTGTAAAATACATTGTTTTCTCAAATATGACATCATAATCTAATTTTTAGACGTTTATTATATGCAAATTTCCGTGAAAATCTTATGAAGGAGAGATAAACATGTTTTTTGTTTAATCACAAATGGGGGATGAGAAAAAAGACTTGTGAGAGAGCAGGTGATGTTTATCCCCTTAGAAGTCGAACCACTGTGTGGGGGAGATTGGTTGTTAAGCAGCTAAAAAACATTCTTGAACAAATTCTGAGAGGAGATATAAATGTGAGGCAAAAACAGGAGGCGGGGCCTTTGGAGACTTGGCATAGTTTTGGCTGTTCATCGCTCCACCTTGAGATGCTCCTAGAGAGAACATATCAAGGGATGGCTTCAGGGCTATGGGCTCCAGCTGTGGTTCTGTGTTCCCGGTACTCTAGGTTCCAGCAGAAGAAATACTGCTGCTTACACCAGGAGAATCATTCCTCAGAACTGATATCCTTATAGTTTCATTATTGTATTATTTAATCTCCTTTTCCTATTGTTTAGGTTAATTGGGTTATAAGTGAGGTACTCTTGGTTAATAAGTCCATAATAAAATATAATTATTTAAAAAATTGTGCCTATCCTGAATGGGGAGACCTGGTGGATCTCAGAGGAAGGATAGTAGGCTACAAAGAAGAGACTTGACACCCTAGGAGCATATACAGGGGGAGAAAGTCCCCCTCAGTCACAGTCATAGGGGAAGGGACTAAGGGGAAAAGGGGAGGGAGGAGGAATGGGAGGATACAAGGGAAGGGATAACCATTGAGATGTAATATGAATAAATTAATAAAAATTTTAAAAATTATATATATGTATTATTAGAAATTCTTAGTCTCATCCTGGTTTATGCAGACTCTGCCAATTTCTCACAGCATAACGTGTCACAGTCTTGATAGGATGGAGCAGTGAAGATGGATGAATGATTAAGCTAACGAATTTCTGCTGAATTAAAATGTAACAATTGTTCTTACCATTCCTTCTCATTTCTAATCAGCTGATTCTTATGCTCTTCCATTCTTCTCTCATCATTTTTTAATTTTTAAATATGTATTTAATCGACTCAGAATATAGCTTTCACTAGTCATTGTGCTATGCACTAGAGGTGTAAGCACAAAGAGCAAAAAAAAAAACGAAAAAATTTACAAACTTTAATCAAAGAAAAGAAAATCATTTAAACCAATGATACATTGTATCAAATACCAAAATAGAAACAGATTCATTTCACTGGGGAAAGAGTGGCTTGAAAAAGTAAGAATTTCCCTCCATTACTGTCAGGGAATATGAGTAAAGAGGATATACTTCAGTAGAATGTGTAAGAAGTCACGATAACTGCTTGAGTGGAAATAATCACTTAAGCAAAAGAACGTTAAAGCCTAGGCAAGTGCATTAAACAGCCTAGGGATTTCAGGGATGGGAGGAATGGTGTGAGAGCACAACAGAAGAAATTGACAGAATAATTGATGTCCCAGGGGTCAGCTCTTAAAGTCACATGTGATATAAATGGAGGATTTTACTCATAATTGGCAAGTGCATTGTGCAGAAAAGTATTTTATTTGCTTTTTAGACTCTAACGTAATGACTTGCCAACAAATAGACATGCTTCCAAAGAGGAAAGGACCATATCTGTGGTATTGTTACAGTGGTCCATGTAATGATTATTTGAACCCAGAACTATAGTAGAAACTGAAGAATCCACAAGAAAGAGCAATTATGCCTTAATTAAATGTACTTTCCACATCAAAACTGAATGAATAAAGGCAGAAAATTCATCTGAAATCCTTCTATAACTGTGTGCTAGCAGTTACCACAACAGACAACTCAGAGGAGACCAATTGTGCATTAAATTCTTTGTGTTTTGTTTCCGCTTCTTATGTTAAATGATAATAAAAGAGACTTCAGTTGCTTGGACACAGTGGGGGAACTCTCCCTTCCCAACAATATCATTTGTAATAGCTTCCTACCAAGAACAATGGTGATATTTACACACTTAGAGGCCCACAAACTTAGAAATTATTTAATTAGGGGCCATTGACCCACTTCTTCAGGCACCTTTACAGTTTATCTGAGGAGCAGCATTCCATTTAAATATTTAGTACTTTGCTCTTCCTTAAGCACTTTAGGCAGTTCTTAAGGGTGTAGGTGCTTGTAGTGAGAAAACTATGCCATCATGCTGGGCCAATGATTTTGAATCTGGCTGTTTTTTATGTTGCCTTAGTTAGTTTTATTGTTGTGAAGAGACATCATGACCACAGCAGTGCTTGTAAAGGTAAACAATTATTGGGGCTAACTTATAGTCTAGAAATTTATTTCACTACCATCATGGTGGGAAACACGGTGGCTGGTAGGCAGACATGGTGCTGGAGGAGAAGCTGAGAGTTCTACATCTTGATATGCATGCAACAGAAGTAGATGCCACACTAGACATACTTTGAGCATATATATGAGACCTCAAACTCTACCTCCACAGTGGCACACTTCCTTCAACGAAAACTGCACCTAGTGCAGCAAGGCCACACTTGGTAATAATGTCACTTTATATAGGACAAATGTTCAAACACATAAGTCTATGCCTATTCAATGCACCACATACGTAATGAGGGGCCAAGACCAATAGACACTGTCACCAGTCTAGCTACAAAGATCTTGACTTATTGTCATATTTTTTGTTCAATATGTATAGGATCATCTTTAGTATCCCCTACATCCCCTCCTATGTGTCTCCTCATCTTTCTCTGTCTCTGCCTCTGTCTGTCTCTGCCTCTGTGACTCTCTGTCTGTCTGTCTAGCTGTCTCTCTCTGTTTTCTCTGTCCCTCTGTGTATGTATCTATTCCTTCTTTAAAAAAAAAATAAACATGAATGAATGTAATAAATAATGTGTTGTATTAGTTGATTTTAACTTATTTACATTTAGAGTAAATATTGAAGTCTCTAACTGCTACACCACATGGCAAAACCCAGAAGTTCTGAAGGGGAGTGTTGCCTTTAGCTATGGTCAATACAAAGCCTGAAGCCATGATAACACAGATGCAACACGGTCTAGTGAATAGGTCATTAAGCCACAGATGGTTTAATAAGTTGTATGCACATGGTCATACAAAGTTCAGAATACAAGCTTTCCCTGAAGTATGGTAAACTATATTTCTTGTGTCTTGATTACTTAGACTAATATCCCAGACTTAGAAATAAAATGCACATTTCAAAAAATTCTAGGTAGTTTATAATGCAAAAGATGACAGAAGGGTCCTGTGTCTGATCATACTCTTGTTTGACAATTCTTCCCCTTGACTCACTGACCAATTCTCCGGTTGTAAACTATTAGCTTTATTGAAAAGTTGGTGCTTCTCAAAATTAAGCTTTTATTTCCAATTCTCTGGTTGTAAATTATTATTAACATCATTAAAAACTTGGTGTTTCTCAAAATTAAGCTTTTATTTCTGCATTGGATATCTGTAAATATCTGCTCACACAGTTTATTCCTTCTGAGAAGAATGCCTCTCTATTTATTACTTTATGTTTTCTTTCTGCTTAAGTGCTTAAGTTTGTCTCGCCATGACTGAAGAAATACCAACTCTTGTCCTTTGTAAGAGCATGGCATGGCCCAAGTCACTCCTTGTATATTAAAAAATTTAATAAGTTTGCAAAAAACAGACCAGAATGAAAAATAGAGTGTGTTTATGTCTATTGGGTTGTAGCTAATTACTATAGCATGCATGTAGCACACACACACACACACACACACACACACACACACACACACACACACACACTAAACCTATATGAAACTTCCTTTATAGGAATAAACAAACAAAAAAGAAACAAACAAAAAAAAAAAAAACCACCTACAACTGTACAGGAATTTTAATTTAGCAACTTGGCTACTTTGGCAAGGTATCACACGCAAAGACCTAGGTCGGTGTGATCCCACCGGATTACAGACACTGACTTCATATACACCTTTAATTCCTCTGGCTAGAATACACACCTCTAATCCCAAACAATGACATCTAATAGAGAGACAAAGTGACAAATCAGAGAAAGATTTGACAGAATGACTCAGAGATAAGATAGGCTCTACTCTCACAAAAACAGACAGAAAAGAGAGGCCATTTAAAAGGAGCACACACAGAGAACAAGAGAGTTAATAAAGACAGTACAATAGAGTTTGGGAGTGCAATAAAGTTTGGTGCAGTTCAGTTGAGTGGAGTTGAGTTTGTGGAGTTCAGGGGAAGTTTTTCCAGCAGAACTATTCAGTGAGAAGTAGAGAGAAGCCTATTTGAATCAGTTAGCTTGCAAAGGAGTCTTAAGCCAGAACAGGTGAATTGAAACAGCCAGCTAGAGATCAGGAAGAACTAGAAATGGTAAGATAATTCAATAATAAGTCTGGGATGCTGAAAACATGACATAGGCTGGAAACTGAAGCCTGCAAGGTCTGGGATTGTAGAAGATTAGATTGTAAGGGGGCTAGAAACTTCCAAGCCTAGGAATAATTAGATACAAACAATCTGGGCTCAAGCCAAGTCATGTATTTGTAAAGCTTGGGTATGACTCTCATCTCATCCCCTCTTCTGAGAAAATAAAAACTACAATAACATAACACTCATTTATTCATCAAAAAATACATTTAACAGATATTTAAAAATAATATCTTGTGACTAAAATTGGTAAAGAACATCAAATGATAGCATTCATATATAATTCCTAAAATTTAGCAAGTAAATAAGAAAATGATACACTAAGAAGGGAGACCATTTAAATTTCATTGTTCACATATTTGAAGTACATGAAAAATGCTCTCAGTCTTATTGTTAGTAACAGACATGAAAATGCAAAGCTATGATATGCATTTGTGCTCTATGCTCCTCCAAGGTCACACAGGCTTCTTTAGGTCACGTGTTTCTGTGCTAGCCGAATCCGTGAAATCCTTTTGATTCTTGGGGAAAATATTAACTTTATGAAGTTTGATTCTTCATCTCAAGTCTTCTCATGGGACATCCATTATCTTGTTTCCCAGACACTAAGTCCACCTCACTCTTTACTTGATTGAGGACTTACACAAAGACAGGCAATAATTATCCAGGTTCTTAAAATCCTTCTGGTTCTCCAGTTAACAGAATAATCACAACTCCAGCAAGATCTAGGAAGAACCCATTTTGACAGGTGCAGAGTGTTGATCCCAGTGTGTATCCATATAGATACAACCTATTATCATGCATGTAAGTACTGTAAAAGGAGAAAAGCCTAGCACTAAACATTCTTTAAATATTTGAAAAATTGCTCTCTGTTAATGTTACAGATTGGGAATATTTTTGTATTTAAATATGTTGACTCATACTTGGAAGGCTGTTGATTTAATACTATCAGATTTAGCCAATTTTTTGGATTCAGAAGTTTCTGACTAGCATGTGTTGTACTTTGTCCTTTAATAAACAGCTCACTGCACATTCATCTATCACATGAGAGAGAAAATATAGGTCCCAATTTTGTCATAACTATAATTTGTTTGACAGCAGGACACTTTCTTATATACTTTCTTTTCTTCTTATCACATAATTCTACTCAAAATTCCTTTAAAAAAAATCACAGTGAGACTCTGCCTTTCCACTATTCTCCAACTTTCTGATCCATATAACAGAGCTGAAGGTAACATTTCAAATATTACACACCATTTACAAATTGGTATTGAGAATATCAGCACAATTAAAATGTAGAAATACTCTGTTTTAATTCTAGATGCCTATAGAAATGTTTTTATTTTCATACAAATACAAAGAAAGTGTGAAAGGCTTATACGGAAATACTGTGCATATAATTAAAACAAGAAGTGATATTTCTTAAGAGAGACATGAAAATGAAGTTTGGGACCAGGTTATATAGTAAATTATATATATATATATATGTGTGTGTGTGTGTGTGTGTGTGTGTGTGTGTGTGTGTGTGTATTAACCCACATTTGTGCTTCAAGTAAATATCCATTATGTAACAAATGTTGTATATGGTTGACATTCTAGCAATGTATATTATGGAAAAACTTTTAAAAATATAATATATGTCCATTCTTCAGTTGAGGGACTTAAAGATTATTTCCAGATTCTGGCTGTTATGAATAAAGCTGCTATGAACATAGTTGAGCAAATGTCTTTGTGGAGTGATGGAGAATCTTTTGGGTACATGCCAGGGATTGGAATAGCTGGGTCTTGGGGTAGAATTATTTTTGATTTTCTGAGAAATCACCAGATTTCTGTCCAAAATGATTGTACAAGTTTGAACTCCCATCAGCAATGGAGGAGTGTTCCCCTTTCTCTACATCCTCACCAGCATGTGCTGTCACTTAAATTTTTTAACTTAACCACTCTGATAGGTGTAAGATCGACTCTCAGAGTCACTTTGATTTGCACTTCTCTGATGACTAGGGATGTTAAGCATTTCTTTAAGTGTCTCTCAGCAGTTTGACATTCCTCTGTTGATAATTCTATGCTGAATTCTGTATGCCATTATAACTTTAGGGCTGCCTAACGCTTGTGAGAAATTATGTTTTCAGAACAAAAGAACGGAACGCTGGATCAGACTCGACAGGACTCGTTCCTCTCAGCGCGTGGGAAACTGGCGCCCTGCGTTCTTCATGCTCTACCATCAAGTGCTGTAGCTGTGGCTCCTCATCAGAAGAGAACAGCTCCTAGAACAGCCTCAGAGAACGCTAGCAATCCTGATTGTTACAGCAACTCAGATCGTCCCATAATTAAGCCTAGAATTTCTCAACATTTACAAACTGGACCACAAATGCTATTGTTGCTTGTTTAACCAGTTTCCCCAACTTTACTTGGACCCCCTACAAAGGTGTCATTTGACCCAAATCAGCTAGAAGAAACCTTAAGAGAATGATGCGCAATTTCCCTTAAGGGAGTTAGGTAGGTTTATTGTTGCTTTCTTGGGCTATAGAGGTTTATTTTTATTGGGAGTTGATTATAAGTTATTAACGGTCTTATGCAGAGAGAAATCAAGGATGGACTGAGGCATGTCTCTCTTTTACCTTTTTTTTTTTTTTTTTTCCTAGGTTTGGAGATGGGGTTCAAAGGAAAGAAGGGGGAATATAGAAATATTGTGGGATGATAGGACAAAAAGTAGATTATTGATTGAATCTACTCCACAAATTAATGACTTAATTCTTACTCACAGGTTATTTTTAATTAACTTGTATAGACCTTTTTATATTCATGCAAAATTAGTTTAATTTTGATACATTGGTATAGAATTCAAATTTAAGATAATTCTTCATACAATATATATATGTGTATGTATATGTATAATATTTCTTATCTAATATGAAGTATTGCACCTATACAAATCAACTATAGTACAAGCTTTACTCCTAAGACTTTGAAAGTGCTATTGCATACTGCTTAGGATAATTAAGTAATACAAGTTAATTGTTAGTGGACCAAATCATGGTTGTGCCAGTTACTAGTCTGTTTTTATCACATCCTAAGTTTAGTAGATAAATAAAACTCTCTAGACAGATAGGGTAAAAAAGTTACATATGGTTTCCAAAAGCCTCAGAGATCTCCAGAATATAGCATTTAACACTTTTTTTTTTTAAAGAGTTTAAAGATTCTATAACAACAAGACAGCTCCTCACAACAGCCTACCCCAAAGAAGATGAAGAACATCAAAGAACCTCCTTATGGAGATAGCTTCAAATGTGGCAAACAAGCCACTGGGCAAAGTGTCCTCATTTCTGCCACAGACAGAATTCTGTGTAAAAAAGGGCAAGCTTAGATGAAGGCAGAGTCTACAGGCAAACTCTAGCATACTCTCACTCATAAGTGGATGTTAGCCACTTAATTCAGTTTAACCACATTACAATACAAAGAATGATATGCCAACCAAGGCCCATGTGAGAAGTCAACATAGACCTCCTGCTCAGATGCAGTCAATAGGCAGCACAGGGTCCTTGTGGTGTAGTAACTACTTCTGGCATGGATTAGGGCCTCCTAATGTTGTTCACTTCCACACTGGTAGGGTAGCCTTGCCAGGCCAGAGGAAGAGGTTACAGGTATTACAAAGGGCACTAGATAAGCTCTGGTCAGATGTTAGGGGAGGAGGGCACCCTTTGCTAAGGATGAGGGGAGGGAGGGAAAGGGGATGAGAGAGAGGATGGGATCTGGAGGCAATGAAGGGGGCTTTTCAATTGAGATGTAAAGAATTCAATAGAAGAACAAGCAGGTAACTAATATTGCTAATCCCACTACATGGGAAAAGCTCTGAAACTGTCTGAGATATGAAGGTCTATGTATAGACAAGGCTTCATGTTGATCACAGATATTCTCTGACTTAGAATTAGAGACCATTCTTATTATAGCATGAAGGAAGATTTGCAGATGTCTTACTTCTGCTCATTTTATGAGCAGAGAACCAACCTTAATTGCTCTGAACACGCTACATACCTCATACAATCACAATGTTAGGACAGTATAATGCTTGTGAGAAATTGTTTTCAGAACAATAAAATGGGACACCAATGCTGGATCAGACCTGACAGGATTCAGTCCTCTCAGCAAATTGGAGACTGACATCCTGCATCCTCCATGTTCCAGCATCAGGTACCTCAGCTGCTGTTACCCATCAGACCAGGACAGCTTTTATCACAAGAATATATATTCTAGGTATAATAGGTAGATATTATTCTATAAATATAAAGGGTAAAATAGTTAAATAAGGTCTTCAAAAACCCCGGAGTCCTGCAGAAGATGGCAATTAAAAAAGTTTATATTACTCTAAAGGTTCTTTGACAACAAGACAAGTTAACTCCTGGCAACACCCAACCTGCCTCAAAGATGATCATGAGCATCAAAGAAGCTCCTTATGAAGATGGCGTCAAATGTGGAAAACAAGCCACTGGGCAAAATGTCTTCGTTTCTTCCACAGACAGAATTCTGGCTGAAAATAGACAAGCTTAGATGCAGACAGTGTTGACAGCCAAACTCTCCCAAGACAGAGTAAGCAAGTCTTCAATAGTTCCTGTCTCACAAATATGTCTGACAGATATAGTGAGCCAGAAGGCTGAAGATGATGCTCCAATGTTATAGAGAGTGTTGGGTGATTGTTCAGGCAATAAACTGTCCCAGTCATTTTTTCATTTTGGAAGCTGGTAACTTGCACTTCTGGCTCACTAAGGTATTTTAGTTTAATTCCTTCTCAAATCTCTGATGGAGTTGAAGACCAGATAGTTAGTAGGTTAGGGCTTAAGATGTTTTTAGATCAAGATAGATGTTTTAAGTTATAGGAGATGAGATATGATAGATATTGATCTTTGTTCTGAAATTTAGACCCAATAAGATAGGAAAGATGTTTTGTTTACTTCAAGTTTGCCAAATACAAATAGCTAAATCATTATGAATGTAACATTTATATAATTCCTGATTATCTCATGGTTCTTCCTATTGTGTGTAGTTTATTTTATTCATGTGTAATAATATAAATGTGTATGTTAAAAAAGAAATGCAATAAAAAAAGAAAGAAAATATAACTTTCTAAAATTCATTAGAAAATGTATGATCATCTGTAAAACAGACACATGCCCTTGAGAATAAGCAAGTTATAAATCATAAGCAGCACCCAGTGAACTCTAAATTTCTATAGATGATGACATGCCAATTGTATATAACATTTCTTTTATAATGTAAAGTTAAATGCTTTCTAGGTAATTAAAAATGAAGTATCCCCCAAGTTTTATATGTGTGCATTGCATTTGGATAATTTTTCTTGCCTTCTACCTCTCTTATCATTTTCTTCTTCCCCTGCCCTATTTCATCATCGATTAATATACCCTAAAATAAAGCACTACTAGCAGAAAGTTATTAATTTATCTGTGAATTATTTGAATGGTAGGTGGTGCTTCAGATTTACTATGCCCATAAGACAGTCAAAATCTCCCAAGTTCTGAATATCCCCTTCACTTCAAAAGGCACCAGATCTCTGAAATGAACTTTAATGCACCTATTTTAATATTCACTGCTGCCTCCAAGCTAGCCCCAGGTTATTTTAGTTACTGGAAGCAGCACTAATTTTAAAAGTCTTTCCATGACTATTTGTAGGTAACATTTTGCAGACAGCACACTCCAGGCAAAGGCAAGTGTTAAGATGGCAAGAAAGTCTCTTCAAGGAAAGTAAGCTGTGAAGGCATCAAATGGAAATACACCTTGTAAAACAACTTTTACAACTAGAAAGTGGCTTATTCTACTGTTTAACTTTCATAAAAGAAAGAAATGAAAATAATGATACATTTAAACATCATATATCATTCTGTGGCAAACTCATCCTTAAATTATTTTTTAAGTCCAGATGTTTCAAATTCTGATTATTTTGTCAAGTTGTATTTAAAACTGAACTTGGAAAATGTGACTGGTCATTCCCATTAAGAAATTCCATTCCAATCTGTTTTAAATCTGCATCAAACCTCAATCAGCAGTTGGGTAGTTAGATGTCACTGCAATCTAAAAACTTTGTGAAGTGATTTGCATTAGAACTAACTATATATTTAGTAGGCTGACTGATGGGGTTTTTTTTTTTTTTCTTTTTTTTTTTTTTTCTTTTTTTTTTTTTTTTTTTTTTTTTTTTTTTTTTTTTTGATTTCTCAGAATAGGGAGAGACAAATAGCGAGTGACAAGTCATACATGGGTAAGATAATTCTATAAAAATTATCATCATCTGGAATCTAATTGAAGATTTAAACATTCCTAGATCTTCAGTGTCTAGACTTGTGTGAGGCTTATTTTTTTTTTCTAACGTAGATTCTGTGTGAAAGCATTTCATTGTCAGCCATGAAAGGAGATGAATGTGTACTAATTGTCAATGTGGTAGACACAGAAAGGAATCCCATACTCTACAACCAATCAGTTTACTTGTCAGTATTTTTTCAAGAATAGGAGAAAGGATATTGTTAATGCACAGGAGAAGAAGTACTCCTTACTGGCTTGTCCCACATTGCTTTCTTAGCCTGCTAGCTTGTACCATCTAGGACCATCAACACAAGCATTGGTAAGTTGGTACCATTCCCCACCAATCATTAGTTAATAAACTCCTCCACAGTTGCCATAGGTGTGTTTCCATTTCGGGTTTCTTTTCTAATCTGATTCTAACTTATGTCAGGTTGTCATAAGAATAACTAGAACAGGAATGATGTATCCTTATTCCAATATCTTGTCCATTGCTGTAGGCATATGTCTGTAAGTGGTGCTTGAAGCAGCCAGCCACATAATACCCACATCCAAGAGACTAAGGAAGGAAATGCATGCATGGAAACTGCCCAGATTTTGTATATCCAACTAAAAATTTCAGCTATTATATTGATGAAACACCCACCTAGGTAATATGTTCCTTGCTAGGTCTTCCTACACCATTTAGATTTAGACAATACTCTGAAGATACATCCAGAGACCAACCCAATGTAGACATTCTCTTATTGAAACTCCCTTTCCAGGTCATCCTTCTGTATTTTTATGTTGGCAATGAAAGCCAAGTATCTTGAGTAGATTTTTATACTATTTATTTTATTCTACACAATTTTGAATGTTCATTTTACAGGGTACCTAGTATTTAGTTAAGATAATCTTGTGCTATAGTCTTAATACCTAAATTATATAGACATGCAGTTTATCATTTGTAATTTCTTATTTTTCTCTCTACAAAAATGGGATGTATAATTAAGCACCCTGTAGATTAAAGAAACCCATGAATGAAATTTGGACAGGACTCATTTTAGATCTAAATGCTTTAGCTTGTCATACCCATCAATGTGGCTTCTCTCTAATGCATGCCAGTTTCTTTCAATGATAGTTCCGTCATCTCTTACATCCTGAAGTCTCCATGTGCTCTGATTTATTACAACAATAATTTCAGTTAGGATACGAAAGGTTTTGTACTACTTACTGTTCTTATTGATGCAACCAACTACATTGCAAAATGAATTTGGAAAAGCAAGGGTTTATTTGGGCTTATCATACTAGCAGGTTACAGGTCATCCTGTGGGAAATTTGGCAGCTGTGTCAATAGAATGTACGGTCACATTGCACGAGAATCGGGTGTAGAGAATGTATAAAAAGCAGAGCTGGATTTTAAAGGATAGAGGTCTATCCTCAGTGTACACTCTTATCAGAAAAGTATTTTTCAAAGAGTAACACCATTAAGAAACCATGTATTTAAACATTAGCATCTTCGGGATATTTCATATTCAACCAAAACCAATCTTCATTCATTGATATCAAGCAAAAATGTAAATGGAAGAAGAATTATGTCTTGCTTTCTATTTTTCTCCTTTTGCTGTAGTTCACATCTGTCATATTTGACAATGTACCATAAAGTTTTTAGCCTGCATTACTTTTTAGAATCAAATATGCTCTAAAATATTATTCCTACTCAAGTCTTATGCAACATATAAATAAATACGTGAAATGGGATTTTCTCTGTCATAGACTATGACAATATGAACAATAAAAACATGCTGTAGATTTGAATTCAAATCCTTAATGCCATTATTGTAAGCACTCTTATCTGCTAAGTCATTTCAGTAGCCCTTATTTGAGCTTGTCTTTCTTATAATTCTTTTTTTTAAATTTACTTTTTATTAATTTATTCTTGTTACATCTCAATGGTTATCCCATCCCTTGAATCCTCCCATTCCTCGCTCCCTCCCATTTTCCTCTTACTCCCCTCCCCTATGACTGTGCCTGAGGGGGACTTCCTTCCCCTTTATATGCTCATAGGGTATCAAGTCTATTCTTGGTAGCCTGCTATCCTTCCTCTGAGTGTCACCAGGTCTCCCCCTCCAGGGGACATGATCAAATATTTGTGGACAAATGGGTTGAGCTAGATGTGATCATAATGTGTGAGTTAACCCAAAAGCAGAAAGAGTCAAATGGTATATACTCACTTATATCTGCATACTAGCCTAAGGGGCATGTCCCATGAAAGTCTTCACTTACCAGGAAACCGGGACAGAGGGGAGGACATCCTATTGGGACTCTAGATGAGAGAAGCATGAGAGAATCGCAAAGTAGAAGGATTCAGAGGGTCCTAGAAACCTACAAGAAGAAAATTGTGATAGGCAAATTTGGGCCTAGGGGTCCCGCTCAAACTATGGAACCAGCCAAGGAAAATACAGGCTGTAAACTTCAAACCCCTACCCAGATCTAGCCAATGGACAGGACATTTCTTTTAATTCTTAACTTCTTATTTCCCTTCTGTCTCACCCATGTTGTATTTGAAATATTAGTTTTATTAATTTAGGACATGTTGCTTTCATATAAACAGGTCATCATTTTAAATATTTCTTTTTACATCTACATTTCCTACCTAAACATTTAGCTACTTTATTGGCACCATATATTTTATTCAACAGTTACATATTGTATCTCTCTCTCTCTCTCTCTCTCTCTCTCTCTCTCTCTCTCTCTCTCTCTCTCTCTCTGTGTGTGTGTGTGTGTGTGAGTGTGTGTGCATGTATCTTAAAAATGACATTAGAAACATTTTGAAAATTTCAGTGACATCTCAGAAAGCATTCTTCCATGTAGTTCTCTTTATAATTCTTGCTGTATAAACACTGTCATGATTGCAAACCATGTTACATAAGTGACAACAAATTATATTGCAGAACACAAAGAAGCAGACAATGCAATATGTATCAAGTCTTACAAAGAAAGTCTGAACTCCGTATTCTACGTTTAGTGATAACGTCCTTCAGGGGTTAAAGAGATAGAAAACATTTTCAAATGAGCAAAAACAAAGACAAAGTGTCACAAACAAACCAATCTCCAAGGGATACAAATCAAACTTGTCTAAACAGAGAAAAACATGAGAGACTTAAAAGGAATTTATCTAAATTGGTTAAAGGAAATCCAATGCAAGGTATAATTAATTTGACCTCATTAAAGGGTTAATAACAGTAGAAAGAAGAACTAGTATGCTGTTTAATGGAGAGCTTCATAAATAAGGAAGACACATTTAATATAATTATAATGGCATAGTTCATAGAAATTGTGTTTTAGTACTTCAAATGCATCATTTATTTTTAAATAATTATCTTATTTTCAATTTTGTGTATGTATATACCTGGTATTGCTGTGCACATATGATTGTAGGTGCTTTCAAGCCAGATTAGGGCCTTGAGTCCTCTGGTCCTGAACTTACATGTAGTTGTGAACTAGAAGATTGGTTTCTGCTAGCCAGACTCAGACATCTGCAAGAACTGTAAGAGCTCTAAACTGATGATCCATCTCTCTAGTTCCCTCACCTGTTTACTTTTTCCAAGAGCAGATACAAAATCTGCTGTAATCTACATTATTATTGCTTTCTATACAATTTATGTTATTTAATTTCATGAGTTTTTATTACCTTATTATTGCTCATATTTTAAATTATTGTTGCTTTGGTGTACATTGGGGTGGTTTTATTAAAGGTTACTTTAGTTTCTGCAAAATTTGGCGTTGATCTCCCACAGAAGTTTAAGTCTGTAGTTTATTGACTTATGTATTTCATTTTTTCTAACCTATTTTTTAATGTGGTCTATATAGTGAGTTCTAGGTAAGCCAATACTGCCTACTGAGAACCTGAGAAATGAAAATCACAAAACAAACCCCAAAACCCCAAAACCAAACCAAACAGAACAACATAAAAAATGTTCTTCAACTGCTATTTAGCTCAGTAAAGAAGCAAAAAGTTCAAAGAAGAACTTTTACTGCCAAGTCATAACATCAAAGCAAGTAGTTTGCCCCATCAATGAAAGTAGAAACTAACACAGAATGAATATATGTTAAATTCATTAAAAAGCTTAATCATTACAGAAGATTGCATTAAGACATAGCCTCCAACAGCATACTGTTCAGATTTTATGTAAAAAAAGGTAAATGGACCAGACTGCCTAATGAATCAATAACATTGAAATTCTAATAATTGTCATTCTTGAAGCAATAAATAGCAGAATATATTATAAGATATAAATTAAATTTCACATTTGTACTATTTCAACAGCATGTCATTTCATCATGCTGTCTCAGAAATACTGTCAAGTTTATAAATCATTATTTCATAGAGTAGATATAAAATTGATGGTTACTTTCATTGTGGTTTTTATTTTATTCTCGCCCAGTGATTGGTATCAATATAGCTCTTTAGCTACACAGCTAGTTACTAAAAAAAAAAATCTTTTGAATTTTTTCTTTAGGATATTCATACAGAGATCCAAGATGGAATGCCGATCTCACACTGCTTTTCATCAGCAGGAAAACCAAAACTGTACAGAGAGACCTAAAGACCAAACTGAGATCCGTAAAACACCAGTGCTGCTGATTCCCAGATGAGAGGTATCCACACTGTGTGGAGCACTGGTGGGCCCAACCCTTGTCTACCCATCTAGCCCACAGAAAATCCCCGGGGGACAACCCACTTTAGCTTTCCTCTTGAGAAAGACTATGAGACACCCATGAAGATTTGGGTTCTCTCTGCTGGTCGGCTGCTTACCGCATCTAGGACACAGAGCAGACAGAAAGAGCTGAGTTCCGGCACAAGCCACAATCCACATTAACTGCAATCCTGAGAAAGACTGGGGGGAGGGGATCCAAGAAGCTTTAGACTTGGATCTCTCTCTCTCTGCACCCTAGCTGCTTTCTGGCCTAGCCCATCTGAGTCACAGAGCAGATAGGCAGATGCCTGCCATCTTGAAAATATGTCTGGAGCACCTGAGCGTCTTTGGGATCCCATCTCTCATCCTCCCAGCCACTTTCGAGCCTGGCCCATCTGTGACACGGAGCACAGAGGCAGAGCTGAGTCTAGGCACTGACTACACTCCACATTAGCTCCTCTCCCTTGAGCAGCTTCAGGCTTGGCTCTCTCTCTCCACCCACCTGCAGCTTATTGACCTGGCCAATTTAGGACACAGAGCAGGAAGACAGAGCAGAGACCTTTGTGGGGTCACACTCCACATTAGCAGCCATCATGTGAGCAGCTTTAGGCTTTGATCTCTCTTGGCCTGACAGCTGCTAACCAGCATAGCCTGTCTGGGATACAGAGCAGATAACCCGAGCCCTACCATCTCAGGAAGGCTTTTGGAGCACACAAGCACCTTTGGATTCTGATCCCTCTCAGTCCCCCAGCTGCTTACTGTCCTTGTCCATCTGGAACATAGAGCAAATAGGCAGAGCCCTGTCATCTCAAAAAGGACTGTAGGCCACCTGAGAAGCTTTGGGTTTCGAATTCTCTCAACCTGGTCCTCTCCTGTCTGACCAACTGGGATACCGACAGGAAACCCAGCTGAGTTGAGCTGGGTGCAGGCTCCAACACCCACAGTCCACAATCCAGAGGAGGCCTCTGGGGAGCACTTGCAAAACAACCAACGGCTTGGAGTTCTCGTTGCTTGATCCTAACCTGCCTGGACCATGTGGGGCACAGACAGTGACCCATTGGAGGAACTTCTAGGCCTGATAACACCAGAGACAACCACATCCCTAGGAGCCAGTACGAGAAGACTAGCTATATAACACCTCGGGAAACCAGTGCTCCTACCACAGCAAGGCCTGGAGGCCATATTGGTTTCTGTACAATAACTCCTCGTAATTTGTGGCTATAGATCTCATTTCTCTTTCAGGCTTTGTTAATCCAATATTTTAATTAAGTGTTAATTCATAATTAAACATGCATTCTCAGAAGAAATGTTTCTATAATGGTCTTATTTGGTAAGTACTAGGAACAATTATAAGAGTAGAATAGGAAATATGTATAATTTAAATAAGATATTACCCTAACCTGCCAGGCAGACACTAACTTCTCTAGGACAGGAGAGGCATAATGACCAGAAGACAAGGGTAAACCAGGACTGAAAACGACAATAAATTAAACAAAACCCACCAGAAGACAGATATCATTACAGATATAAAACCTGAGTATATAAAAAAGTAATAAACAAACAACAAATGCTCATTCAAGCATTTCCCACAAGATTTTAAAATAGTATTCTTTTATTACTTATGATAATATTTTAGCACCATTGGGGCTGAGCAACTGATTTTTATGTGATCTCCATCCTTCATCAATAGAGACATATTATCTCCAGAGTTCATTTTGGGTCAAAAGTCCCAGCAGGGATTGAGGAGGGGATCACCAATCCCATCACTAGGTGAGAAGCTTCTGACAGTTGTTAGTTGATGTGGAGGGGGGAGTCAGTTTCCTCGAGGCATGTTGTCAGTGCCCTAGGTTGTCCTTACTCTAGAAGATGTCCCCACATCTTTGTACGTACTAGTAGCACTAAGTTGTCACATTTGGCTAAAACAAAGAGTGCAGGAAACTGGGATTACGTGTTGGGGAATTAGTCTGGAATGCTGGGAGTGGATTGTTGATATTATCAAAACAGAGTGTATGATGTTTCAAATAATAAGTAAAAATAACATTGAAATAATTTAATATGCGACTCACACTAGTACTCCACATTTTATTTATCATAATTCCTTTCCAGCCATATTGTCCTACGTTACCTTTTCACAAATCATCCTCATGAACAATATATGCACAGACATAGCTAAATTTTATGTTTTTTCTGATTTACTATTTATAAAATATTAATCTTATTGTAGGATAAGCACTGAAAACATTTTATTCTAATAAGTTTTCCATTAACCTAAGTCCTTATCTTTTCTGGTATATTAATATGTACTATCCTCTTTGTAATTCACCATGGGGGTCTTGTTAGCCCCGGATAATTTATAAGTAGACTTTCTAAAACACAAAAGAGAATTTCAGTACATAATATTGAAGGAATCATTTCTATAAGAATGAAACTTAGCAGATAATGAACTGTCATATTCAGTAACTAGAGAAATGAGAGGAAAAGGGTAAATTTTACAGTGTTGGTAGTATTGACAAATAACAATGAGAATGGTATTTAAATACTAATTGATTGCATTTAGTAGGAGAAATACAAGCATAACAGTTCTGGTCTATAGAACCTGATTCTGTCTTAAATACTAACAATCAAACAGGCCATAAATAAATTGCTTCATTTGTGTATTTTCTTAAATGTCTTTATAGTGTACTATAAAATGATTAATTATGTAACAATTACAGACTCAAATATAGTTATTACAAATAAACATTTCAGTGAAATAAAAACATGTTTTCTAATATTTAGAAGTCTCTATATTAAATACTTATGATAGCAATGTTTTCAGTGTGAGTCATTTGATTATCTAATTACACAGGCCAGGGAGAAGAATTGTTCTACATTCAGGCTCACGAAACTTTTTTATTTTATGTAAATTCTACAGACACTAATCATATTTTGTGACCTTAAACCCTGAAAGCATTTTAAGAAATTATCCTATTATACTGTGTTTTGTAAATGCAAGATTAACATATTTGACAGTTTAATTGATTTTTCTTTTCCTTTTACTGCCTTTTTCAAATATACAAACATTGCTACAGATTTCTGAATTATTTCTAAAATTGTAGCCTGTGGTTGTTTTTAATTCTCTCCTTGTCTGAAATTCAGATAGTGCCACTTTTGAGTACTAGACCCTAATCTTATATTCTGGAGATATTCTCTATGACACAGAATAGAAAATATTAACACTAGTGGGACTTATTTTAATGTTTCTACTATTCTTGTTTACATATCAATGAGTGGACTTGTGAATACCAGTCAAAAAGAGTGGGAAGGATAATGCACAAAACTGTGCATTCCAAACTTAATAGTATAATTGCTTCGGTTTATATCTAAAAATTAAATTCATATAGCTAGAGAGACTCAGTCAGTGGAGTAGGTAACATTAGAGCAAGAAAGCCAGAGTTCCATACAAAGAATCCACATAAAAATGGCCTGCTGTATACTACAGTGTGTAATCCCAGGGCTGAGGAGGCCAAAATAGGCAGATAGACTGCTGGGGCACCCTGGCCATACAGCTTGATGTGCTGGTGGAAACAGAATCAGGAGATACACTGACTTAACACAAAACAAAATGGAAGGTGAATGGTACCTAAGGAACTACATTATTCATCTGGCTTCCACGTATATATTACATGCACAAACTCCCAACACACACACACACACACACACACACACACACACACACACACACACAGGCAACTGCACACATATAGTGTATACATACCTAAACAAATTTACATGAGTGTCTGAAGATTTTTTTTGCCAGACAATTAGAAACAAAATCAAAAGTTTTAATGCTTCCAGGTATCAGCTGAGTTGTTATAACAATAACTACATCAATATTTCCATCAGGGACTAAATGGAGGAGTTTAATTTCCTATTATAAACTAATATAGCATCTACTTTTAATTTTTATTTCTTTTCCTCTTCCACTTCTATCACCTCTTCAACTTCTTAATGTTTACCTTTCGGTGAAGATACTGTCTTATTTAGGTTCCTGAGGCTGGCTGTCACATAGTGGAATAATGCTAGTTATTATGTTCTTTTAAGGGGCTAGATAATAAATGTTTTAGTTTTCTTGGGTCAGACAGCCTCTGTTGTTGGCCTTTCTGGTACAGTCATGGATAGTGATTGAATCCCAGCAACTGTTCTCCAATGAAATCTGGTGAAATGTTATATGCAACTCCTTTGGTTTGATGATCAGAATGACACATCGGATAATTCATTTTTATCATATATTTTCTCTGCTGATGTTCAAAATTAAAGACTCTACTAGAGTGATCTAATTAAGATTTGTATCTAGTGGGTTGAAAGCTTGTTTTTAAATGATTAGATCTTATAAAAACCAATCTATGTAGCTGTCTGTTGGCTTAATTTTGAGTGCCTATGGTTTGGGTGTGAAGGTGATTCTTTTTGAAAGGATCTCACATAGCATGGTTTTTTTTTTGTTTTTTTTTTTTTTTTTTTTTTTTTTTGAGAATTTAATTGCAAGGAAGAGATTTCCAGGATTAATAGGAATAAGTCTTTATATGGTGACATTATTTTCAGTATCATTGAATTTCATATCTTTTTGCCAAATAATTTCCAGAAAAGGATTTCAAGTACTTGTTATATTTGGGTTAAGCATCTCATTAAATTAATAGCTTTACATTCTGTCTTTGAGTCTATTCATTCCATTGGTGTATGTTCACCATGATTGATAAGAATGATCCATCCGTTTCTGTTTGCTTGAAGCTGGTTTCTTTAATGTTCCTGCATTACACTGAGAAACAAACATAAATGACTTTAAAAGCTAGAGCTGACTTCAATGTGGACTATCGAGTCAAAGAAATTGAAACTCAGTCACCTCCTATGGTCATCAGGGTTTTATGTAGGTGCAACTCTCTCCTGTGATCACTTACTATAAAGCAGTAGACAATTGGGCCTAGGTAGCCTCCTGTCTGCTTTTGTATACAAAATATAAATAGAATACAGCAAATAAGAGAAAACAGCCCCACAGCTGGAAGGCAACTTTAAAGAAAAATGATGTTCATAGCTATCCTGCCAGTAGCTGGCAAAGCACTTTTTATAAAACATATTTAATGTTTACAGCCACTTGGAGGCTGGGGAAAGAGTAATACTTTGAAAATACATTTAACGTTTTGTACCACTCTGTGGCCGAGAAGCAACTCCCGCTAAAACATATTTAATGCTTAGAGTCATTTGGCAGTTTAGGAAAAAAGAAAGTTCTTGTTAATTTTTAACATTTATTGCTGATCAGCGGCTGTGAGAACAACAGCCACTGTGGCTTGGTTTATGTTTAGGGACACATTGTGCTGCCACTAAAACAATCCGTACATTTCTCTCAAGGCTACACAAAAACTGTCAATGGCATTACCTCTGTAATTGCGCCACTAATAAAAAAAAAAACAAGCAGAATTCAAGCAGGAATAAAACGTTCCTTTACCACACAGTCATAACATCCCACAGCCCTGGAAATAGCCCTATCATGCACTGTGCTGAGGACGCTTCACAGCTGACACGGGAGGGATCATCAGGCTCAGTTCAATTTCACCAAATGTGTTAAGGCCACTCGACAGATTGTGAAGTGTAAGTGTAATCCGATAATTGGTGTTTCCTACAAATCAACAGCTTGTCTCCACACATTAAGGTAAAGGAGTCCTCTGCACCAAAGGAAATGTAAATTGAAGCAAAAAGCCTATTATGTTTTTAAATAAACTTGGCTTAGTTTACAGAAAAGGTTGAAGGACATCATTAGTTTTCTTTGTTGCTGCAGTGGTGCGGTGGGGTGCGGGGCGGGAGGCGATGGTGGTGAGCTGGCTGGCTAAATAAAAGAAGGATGATAATAGCCAGAACTTCTGTAATCAACACCTTCTCCAATAGTCTTCAGAGTATAAGCAAAAATGTGTTCACAGAACCCCTTTCCAGTTAAAATGTATTAAGCAGGCAAGATCTAAGTTCTACTTTTATTTTTATTTCCTAGTTCTAATAATGTTGAGAATAAAGTGTCATTATCCATTAGTTTCAAGTGGCAGGATCAAAACACAACCTAGCTAAGTAACCTCTCTAAATATACAGCTCTGAAAAAAATGATAGAGGGAATCTTTACAGGATGGAGGACATCCAACTATGATCAATTAAAATACGATCATGCCTCTGCAACATGTTATAATATAAGAAAGTAACTATAATGCAAACAAAAGAGGCAAGAGCCTAAAATCCAGAAAGTACAATTGTGTTTATTCCTCCACTGTGGAGACTAATTAGCTGCCCTAAGTGACTGAGTTGTAAGTACTTATTCCTCTATGCTGCGGTTTATTCCATTTTTTCCAGAGATAAACCAACAAAAGTTATTTCCTGTATTTCTCACCATTGTATCTTGGGTGCACCTGGGTTAATAAAATACACTTATTAGTATCACAGCTCTCCTGAACTCCAGACTTAGAGCTCATGCTTTACAAGGATGTACTGTGAGTGTCTTAGAAGAGGCTTAATATATGCTACATGGTAAAGAGTGAGCGGGTGAAGAAAGTAGATCACAGCATATATAGCCTGGAGGTGTCCACTGGGCAGAAGTACATTGTATTTCTGATCTGGAATACCCTATTTCCTCAAATGAACGCTGGCCTGGTTATAACAATTAGAGTGATGCATGAGTGATGGGAAGTCTTCGACTGATGCAGCAGCCACTGTGGGCTAGCAATTATCATGAGTATATTCTCACTAATAAACCTTTTGATCAGAGCACACCTTCAGCCAATACCCTGGCAACTGATTGAGATATCACCAGTCAAACATACTCAGTTTCGGCATTCATATATTTATAGTCCTGGGTGTTACTGAATGCACGTTGCTTTATACTAATAGAGGCCTTGGAGAATGTATTACATAACAGTAGATGCTTATTACATAACTTTCCCCAAGTACTGAAACAACTTCATGGGTAATGAGGTCAAATAGTTCTACACTTGTAGGATAATAACATGAAGGTGACAGTAGCAGCTTCTCTTGAGCAGGGGAAATGGCTCAGGATGTAGAACTGCTTGCTACATAAACACAATGATCAGAGTTCAAATTTCAGAACGTTTGTAAAACTAAGCAGTATAGCATTTCTATAATCCTAGTGAATCTATAAAGAGATGGAAGACAAAGGCAGAAGAACTTCAAGAAGCTCCTGGATCACAAATCCTGCTCTACACAGTAGTAAAATAGGTATAGTTACTGTTTCAGTCAAGGTTGAAGGCAGTGACTGACAGCTGAGGACTTTCTTTGATCTCTACATGAGGCCCTTGGTATATCACTCACACATAAACAAACACACAACCAGATAGATAGATAGATAGATAGATAGATAGAGAGAGAGAGAGAGAGAGAGAGAGAGAGAGAGAGAGAGAGAGATTGAGTTTAAGAAAACAAGAAAAAGTTTTCTTCTATTTCTGACAATAATATCACCCTTAGTTAATATTTGCTGAAGCTACACAAAATCAAAATATTCTAAAAAGTTTGTGGGAAAAAAATTTTAACATATTCTAGCATAATAGATTCCAGAGAAAAACAATAGCTGAAAGAATGTAGTAACACTTGAGGTATGTATAGTAACATATTAGTTTTTAAAATCTTAAATCCAATTTGTAATTTAGAAAAATACTAAAAATTTTTAACAAGGTCAAGTTTCAATGAGGCTAAAAATTAGAATCTAAATTCCTGAATTTAAAAATCATATTTTTGTTTTACAAGGAGGATGCCTTAATCTTTATGGAAAAACAAACAAACAAACACCAACAGTGTATTGTTGTTCTGAGCTTCTAACAGTGATAATCTAAGGCCAGGCGTTGTGGCACACACCTTTAATCCTAGCACTTGGGAGGCAGAGGCATGTGGATCACTGTGAGTTCGAGGCCAGCCTGGTCTACAAATCAAGTACAGGACAGCCAAGGCTACACAGAAAAACCCTGTCTCGAAAAACCAAAAAAAAAAAAAAAAAAAAAAAAAAAAAAAGGAAAGAAAAAGAAAAAAATCCTAAACAAACAAACAAAAACCAGTGATATTCTATCTATCCCTACCAAACCGCTAACGGAGTTTCATAGAATAAAAGAACAAATTCATCTTATTTTTTCTGGATCTTTCTCTTTATAGCACTTCTGTAACAATCAAGCTACACATGTAGATCAATGCATTGTCTAACAATCATCAGAAAAGTTTCTTCTTGCAGTAGATAGTAGCTACCAACAGAGACCCACAACTAGGCAATATACAGAATAAATCCACCTTGAAGTGCTCAGTCCTGAATTGGACGTCTGCATCACATCCTTCTCCCAACATTAACAAATCTACATCGAATAAGGGAGTAGTGATTGCAAGAGCTAGAGGTTTCTGGGTGATTTTAAAAAAACAACTTTTCCAGACACAACAGGACTGATACACATATAGATTTTCGGAGACCCAGACAGATTTCATAAGACCTGCACAAGCTCAAAACACTTTAAACCAGAGCAAGGAAGATGGTAAGTGACCACACATTCCTATCCCTACGCAAGAAGCTATTGTCAAAAGACTACTTCTGGGGAGGGGAAAATCAGTTTTATATCTGTTAACAACAGTCAAGGATAGGCTCTAAGCTCAGGAACAGTTGTTTAACTCACATTAGATTCTACAGTTTTAGTGGCCTTTCTAAGAGAAAGACCACGAAGTGGGGTAGATAGAGATGTGGGGTGGATCTGGAAGGGGTTGAGATATATAAAAAAATATTATAAAATATAGTGTATAAAATTCTTTTTCTTTTTGTTTTGTTTATTTTGGGGCATATTTTGATTTTCTCCTTTTTAATTTGATTTTTAATTTTTATTAATTTTTTTACATTTACATTTATATTATTACACATATATACAATAAACTACCCAAAGCACTATGTTACATTATGTTACACTATGTTACATTCATAGTGTTTTGGTTATTTGTATTTGACATCCTTGAAGAAAATGTCTTTCCTATCTTGGTGAGTCTAAAATTCTGGATGTCAATCAATATCTATTAAGTTGCATCATTATCAACTTAATACATCTATCTAGACCTAAAAACATCTTTGCCCCTACACAAATAGTCTTACCTGTAAAATTCTGACTAAATAAGTTATGAAAAGATCAAAATGGAACCAAAATTTCACTTAGTGTTTTTAACTCTGGTGCTCCATATTTGACTACCTCCCCTTGGTAGGGAGGCCCAGTGGCACTCAAAGAAAGAATAAGCAGGCTACCAAGATCAAACTTGATAGCCTATGACCATATAGCCGGGGAGGGGGGAAAGGACCCCCTAGGTCACAGACATAAAGGAGGGGAATAGGGTGAAAGCAGGAGGGAGGGAAGAATTGGAGGATACAAGTGATGGGATAACAATTGAGTTGCAATCTGAATATTTTAATTAAATAAAAAATCATAGTAAAAAAATAAATAAATAAAAATAAATAAATAAAAATGCCATGTAAAAAATAATGACCAAAGGGAAAGAAAAAGAAGTGTATTTGTCTTTTACTCTTTGTTATGACATAGCTCACCTTCCTTTAGCTAATTTATTTAAATTTATGTTAATCTTATTTGCTTAGGATGAACAAAAGAAAATGATTATGTTTAAGGTAAAAGCTCCATCATCAAATTATATATTATCTTTACATATAATGTATTGGAGATAAAAACGATACCATCATATATTTTCTAAACCTTTAGGAAGGTCCCATTATATTGCAACCTGAATGGAAAGTTCTAAATAGATGTTTAATAGTGGCTAACCAGAAAAAAAGAAGCAAAATGAACAACTGTGATTGACTTTGTTCGAAACTTATATCTGTTCCTTATTTATAGAGTTACTAAGATTTCATGCAACAGGAAAAGGGGTTTGTCCCACTCAAATATGATTATCTGGTATCTAATGACTGCTTAAGTGACGGTAAACACGGTCCATATATTTTGTTCATAATTAAAAGCTCCTAAAACCAACCATAGATAATTGATCATCATTATAGCCAATGATAATCTAGTAAACCACCCAATATGAGGCAGAATACAGATTTAAATTTACAAAACTGCCTGTGTAGTCTTAAAGAAAGTACCTGAAAATGCATGGTCCTCAGACGCATAATCATCAGATATTAAGAAGGGCACATTATCATAATTCATTGTGCTGTTCATGGTCTTAAAGAATTAAGAGCACATTCATAAAGTCCAAATTTGTCTCCACGGAGCTGGGCACTCTCTGGATCAAGAGGCAATTTCCTTAGGTCAGAGTAGAAGCAGTTTGTCTTTGAGCATGTGTCCATGGCAGATTGGATGTAGCAGAAGTTATTACCAGAGTAACCTTCCTCTCAAGCCATTCCTAGAGTCACCAGGACAATTTTGAATTTCAGGACGTTAAATGTATTGTATTACATTATGTCTAAAATATTAATTTTCCTTGAAATTTCTACTTGTCATTCTTGTGACTTTCTTCACTTCTGTACTTATATTCCTTGTAATAGTAAGCTTACATAATTTTCATTGTAAATTTGCTTTAGCATTATTTTCTTTATATAATCCATTATGACTAAATTAACATTTATACACTAAACTTTGTTTCAATGCTACAATATTTATCCATCTTATGATTATGTTATAAATGCTGTAGCTCCTTAAGTAAATGTGATCTTTTATACTTTTTCTCATTAGTCTAGTCATTATATAAAATAATGGCTTTCCTCAGAAGATTTACATTTTTATATGTTTATGCCACATACCTTCATATTTATTATATGAATATTTCAGATGAGTATTTTTCCTGTTATTTATTTTTTACATTCACAAAATGATTATGCATAAAGAATACCTAAATATTTGTATCTACAATGGGTACTATTATGTAATACAGCAATAACTATACTGTCAATTGAATATTCAAAGTGCAGCTGGATCTTGCCCAGGAATTTAACATTCCAATAAAATAAAATGAATTACATTATAAGAAGAAAGTAAAGAAAAAAATATGCTCTTAGATTATTAAAGTAATGAGATTTTCACACCTGGTGATATGGACTTACAGCTTAATTAAACCAGTCCACGGAAACAAGGAAGTTCTATGTTCAGAATGCTGTGGAGTTGTGTGTTAGTTCAAATATTGCTATGAAAAACACTTGTACAAGCTGTCTCATATCCAACTGTTCTCAAATCAAGGAATCTTTATTTGGTATGTATAAGTAAGATTTTGAGGAGGCACATATGCAATTCATTGTACATATTTTATTTTAACATTTAATTCACACTTTTTGACACCTCCTTTTATTCATTTAAAAGTATAAATTTATGCTTGTATATTAAAAGAAGACATACTAATACTGAATTTCACATGCTTTTACATTTTAATAAACACTTCCATTTTATATCTATTTATAATATCTAGGTATCTAAATTTATATGATAGTTATATGAATTAGCATATTATATATTATGATAGGTATAATGGATGTATAAAATAATAAAAACTTTTAATTGTGATTTCTAAATACATACATTCAAAAATCTATGCTCTTCCAGTCAGTGGTGGTGCACGCCTTTAATCCCAGCACTCAGGTGGCAGAGGCAGGCGGATTGCTGTGTGTTCGATGCCAGCCCGGTCTACAAAGTGAGTCCAGGACAGCCAAGGCTATACAGAGAAACTCTGTCTCAAAAAACAAGACAAAACAAAACAAAACAAAAAAAAACAAAATAAAAAAATAAAACAAAACAACACAACACAAAAAGAATCTATCCTCATATAGATTACTTCAGTATGTCATAATATAAGAAATCATGTGTTACTCCCAAACTGCAAAATCTGATGCCAGGATATTCATCATTTCCCTACATTTCCCCCAAGTTTTAAGGTTAATTACTCTTTGTGTGCTTGCTGCAAACTTTTTATTTAAGGAATTCTTCTATAAGGACATATTATTTTTCTGAATAAACATAACAAAAATTAACTCTTTATCTTATGAGACAGACTTCTTCTAATGTTATAAGTAGATTTATGTGTCCTATGGACATTGCTTTAGTTTAAAAATACAATCAATTATTTTTCTAAATTCTTGCTGATGTTTCTAGTTTATGCAAAATCTGTTAAACAACCTTCCCACTTCAAAACATTTTTTTTCCTCAAAGTATGTTATTTCATTACTTTTCTCCCTCTAGAATATCAGACCCTGTTAGAGGGGATTACTTTCTAATAAGACATGTCTCTTTCTATTTGCACTTCCAACTGTCTTCCAGACATAATACTTCATTGATATGAAATGCTTCATTCTGTACCAGAAAACACATGAGATGTTCAGCTAACATTGTCCACATTAAAACTTGAGATGTGCACTAACTACTTTCATCTGTCTTCTCAGGTTAATGAGAGAACATGTTCATGGATGCATGATAAGTCATATCTACAGTGTAAAGTGTTGTAGTAAATACATATGCTACTTCCTTAAGTACTAACTACAGAGGTGCTTCTACACTTGATTTGTAAGCACAATCATCATTACATATTAATGATAAGGTACGGAAAGGAAAGAACCTCTAGGACTTATCAGACTTAGGGAATACAATCATGTCAAGCACTTATGTTTCAAGTTTTAATCCATGGGAAAGCATTAACTATTCCTTCCAAATATGATAGAAGCTACCACTGCCTTTGAACTTTAACTAAGGCTTCGCAGTAGTGATGGAATATTAAAGGCATAATTTAACTTTTTCTTTTGTGGGCCAAGAAGATATCTCCATTTAAAGCTTGAGGAGCTGAGTTCAGATGCCCTTAAACCACAGAAGGAAACCAAGTGTCGCAGTGCATTTCCATAATGCAAGTGCAGGGGAAGGATGGGGCAAGATTGACATCAGGCCACCTCATCTAGCTGACTAGAGATAATTTGTCTCAAAAATAAGGTGGAATGTGATTAAAGGATATACTCCATGTTTACCTCTGTCCTCTGTATGCACACACATACATATGCATACATGTGTATAAGAAACATTTGCATTCCTAATAAATAAATAAACCTTTTATTAAAGGTGGACTACTTTATTTATTAAATCTTATTGTACACAAAATATGACGGGGTAAATTTAAGCTGATACTGAAATGTTACAACAAATTTAAGTTCTGCTTTTCATTATGATGGGACCTGGTCTTGAGTATAGCTGGCTAGGTTTAACTCAAAATATACCCAACTCAAGGGGGATGCAAGATGGCAGCCCCAATCAAACACTGTTTCTAATCAGCAGGACAGTTGTGACTGCACAGGGACAAGAAGACCAAATGGAGAGCTCCAAAACACCAGTGTTGCTGTTTCCTAGGTAAGGGGGTACCACAGGGTGTAGAAAATAGGGCAATCCAGCCTCAGATTACCTGGATAATACACAGAAAAGTTCCTGGGTCCCTGCAAGTGAACACACAGTCTCCAATATTTCGCCACACACCAGCACACATGTGCTCAATGTATCAGACTGAACTCTGGGCCACAAAGCACCAGACCCTATGGGAAGAACACAAGTGGATCCGTCATCAGGTCACCTGGCTGATCCACAGCAGAGGGCAGTTCCTAATTCTCACGTGTGCACGGGCACACACACATAAACACACACACACACACACACACACACACACACACACACACACACACACACAAGCAGTGTCAGACTATAGCCACTTACCAATGAGCTGCTCTCAATGGCCAGTGAGGGACACCAGAAAATACCACTTAGTGCCAGAGACAGCTAGATGGCTAAAGGTCAGCAGAAAACCACAAAAACACCGTATAAACAAAACAAAAGAAAAAAATCCACATAATCATCTCATGAGATGCCAAATAAACATTTGACAAAATCCAACACATGTCCATGTTTAAAGTTTTGTAGAGATCAGAGAGACAAGGTAACTACCTAAACATAATAAAAGCTATTTTCAGATATATTCAGCAAGCTAATAGCCAACAATGAATTAAATGGAGAGAAATTCAAAGCCACACCACTGAATAAGGGAAACTCCACTAAAATAAGGGCCTATACAAGGCTGCACACTCTCTCCATATCTCTTAAATATAGTAATTAAAGTTCTAGTTGGAGCAATAAGAGAGCAAAAGGAGATGAAGGGGATCCACATTGGAAAGAAAGAATTCAAAGTATTGCTACACACAGATAGATAGTATACATAAGTAACCTGAAAAATTCCACCAGTAAACACCTACAGCTGATAAACACCTTCAGCAAAGTGGCTGTATATAAGATTAATTTTTTTAAAAAATCAATAGCCCTCTTATATACAAATGAAAAATGGGCTCAGAAAGAAATTAGGGAAACTACACCCTTCACAATACCCACAAAAAATAAAGCATTTTTGTGTAACTCTAACCAAGCAATTGAAATACTTCTAAAAAAATTAAAGCAAAAACCAAAAACCTTCAAGTCTTTGAAGAAAGAAATTGAAGAACATATCAAAAGATGGAAAGATCTCCCATGCTCATGGATCAGGAGGATAGTAAAAATGGCCAACTTACCAAATACAATACAAAACCTATTAAAATAACTACACATTAATGTTTTTTTGAGAAAATAAGTTTATATACATATGAACAATATTGATATACTATAAATAAGATGTTTACATCAACATGTAGAAAGAAAATGTTGAAGATGATTAACAGCATTTGACAGAAATTTGGTTTATCTACTCACCCACAGGAGACATTTCTGGAACACTAGCAACGTAAGGTCCATCCAAAAACTTTGGCTCATTGTCATTAATATCCTGCACTTTAATGATGAACTCTGATTCTGGCTCCAATGGCTTCCTGGTTTCTATGTCCACTGCCTGAGCACGAAGAGTGTAGAAAGGTTTTTCTTCTCTGTCCAGACTTCTTATTGCATGGATATCTCCTGTAGTTTCATCAATGGTAAAAACAGTGCCTGCACCATCTCCAGAGAGCGTGTATTTAACAGTTCCCTCTCCCTTGTCCAAGTCAGAATGGAGCTGAGAGAGATAGAGAAAATGTTATTTAATCAGAGAAGATGAAATTACTACTTTATAGTCTTTCATGTTACATCTACAACTTCTTGATTATAGAAATTAAAACATGGATTGTGGGATCATCCAGAAAGCATTCTTAAGTTCTGGGCCATCAAGTCACTCTCCATAATGTTCTAATATATTGTTATTTTCATTCAATCATTGTTCAAAATATTTTAAACTTTTCATTGAGGTTGGATTCTTGTTTTCATTCTTTAAGATTATGTAAGTGTTTAGTTTAATCTGCACATCATTTTAAAATGTTAATTTTGATAGAGACTGTAATTATTTTTATCTTTTCCTTAAAAATCTATATATAGGCACTTGTTCTACTAGAAAATATTTTGTAGTGATGACTTTTCGTTCTATTAATGTTTCAACACAGAAGATGGCTTAGAAATTATTTTCAATTATATCCTCATCCTTTTACACTCAGCTTTCTGTGAATTGGCATAAAACTTATCACTGAAAAATGCAATTAAAAATATCATCTCTAACTATACATTTAAACATCAAATTAAACATTTTGGTTTAGTTTCAGCATAATAACACTATTCAAAATGTAATTAAGATGAATTCATTCTTATTTTGAATTTGCATTTACATCTAAATTTGCTCCTAAGTATATTTCATATAGAATATAATCATATGAGCTTGTGAATGATTGAAGAAAATATTTAAAGAAATAAGAAAATGGGAGACTCTACAATTTGGATTATTCTTTAAAACTTTTTATGCATTTTATTTCGGCATAAGGAAACTTGCTGGAAATGATGGAATGATGGGTTTTTTTTATTCTATTTCTTTTTAACCACTGTAAAGCGTGGGGAATTTGAAGCATAAAATCAAGCTGTAGAAAAATGTTCTTTGAACTTATGAATTTCAAATCACAATTGTCAACCACACTATTAAAGATATTCAATGCAGTGGGCATTACTTTCACTTTCAAATTTATGTTAAGGCGCAAGACAGGCAAAGGCTCAATGCAATAGGGATGGTTTTATGAGCAGTAACCAGTTTGCAATGGCTTAAAGGATACGTGCAGATATTTTGGGAATGGAGTGAAAATCTTAATTGGATTTTCACAGTGTGATTCAAGTAAAGTTACAAAAAAATCCATATAATTTGATTAAAGTCAAACTGTTTTCTTTCTAAACTGACTTAAGACTATAAAAGCAGATGTGTTGTCAGGCCTGTCAAAATCCGAATTAAATCCAGTTGCTTGTCACTCCCTCCTCCAACTTCCATCTTTAACCTTCTAATTTAAAAATCTAGTCTTACAGAGATTAAATAATCAAAAGCAATACATTAAAAAAGGCTTAAATTGTTAGATAAAAATACACTGATAAATGGTCAACTCATTTTAGTGATAGGTCATATGAAGGCGTCTTTTAAAAATATTTATTTTTATTTTATGTCTAAAGATTTGTTGTGAATATATATGAATATGCAGCCCCTGGTTTCCAGGGATCCCAAAGGAGGACACCAGCCTCCTGTTATTGTAGTTACAGAGAGAGAGTTGTGTGTTCCTAAATGGGTTCTAGAAACTAATGTTAGCTTCTCTGAAAAAGGACCGAGTGATGTGAAACTCTTAGCAATCTCTGCAGCCTTTGCAAACCAAAACATAGAAAAAGTCACAGGCTGCTTAGGCAAGAGTTAACATTATTGATTCAGTGCTGATTGACTCGGGCATCTGGGTAACCAAAATCAGATATAGGGGGTTATCCAGCAACAAATTACCCAATATCTAACTAACCAATATATATGCAAATTAAAAATAACTTGTTGGATATTATAAAAATCTCACTTAGTGAAAATGTAATACAGTGTTAATAAGATATTGCACAAGATAGGATAGGCCCTGTGCTTTTAGGCAATTACAACTTTTTAAAGCAAACCTTTTCCTAAAGACAGGGTCTCACTGTGTTCTACTGGCTGTTCTAGAACCCCCCACATAGTCCAGGGTAGCCTCACAGTCACAGAGACCCATCTTTCCTCACCTCTCAAGCGCCGAGGTGAAAGAAGTGTGTCCTCATGTCAGTTCAGCTTTTTATATTTTGATTATATAGATATGTAAACATAGAAAACAAAAATGGTAAGACAAATCCATATTGCTCTGCAAATACAGTCATATAATTATATCTCTGTGTACCAATACTTGATGCAAAGAGTATAGATAGAATTCAAATTTAAAATTATTCTTCACACACATTATTCATGTTTCTTATCTAATATGTGGCAATATACCCATACAATTCAATTATAATGTAAGGTTTACGTCCAATACATTGAAAGTGCTATTGCAGGTTGTTTAGGATAAGTAACTTATACAAGTTAGTTGCTAGTTAATCAGATCATGGTCATATCAATTACTAGTCTATTTTTATCACAAGAATATACATCCTAGGTGTAACAGATAGGTATGGTTTTATAGAAAGATAAGGTAAAATACTTAGATAAGGTCTTCAAAATCTTCAAAGACACAAAGAAAACAGCATTTAAAGATGTTTTTTATTATTTTAAAGGTTCAATGGCAATGAGACAGGTTAACTCCTGGCAACACCCAGAGTATCTCAAAGAAGACGATGAGCATCAAAGAATCTCCTTATAGAGATGGCTTCAAATGTGGCAAACAAATCACTGGGTAAAATGTCCTAATTTCTAACACAGACAGAATTTTGCCTAAAATAGGTAAGCTTCGATTCAGACAGAGTTGATGGTCAAACTCTTCCAAGACAGGATAAGCAAGTCCTAAATAGTTCCTGACTTATAAATATGTCTGCCAAGCCGGGTGTGGTGGCGCACGCCTTTAATCCCAGCACTCAGGAGGCAGAGGCAGGTGGATCGATGTGAGTTCGAGGCCAGCCTGGTCTACAAAGTGAGTCCAGGATGGCCACGGCTACACAGAGAAACCCTGTCTCAAAAAAACAAAAATAAATAAATAAATTAATTAATTAATTAATTAAAAATAAATAAATAAATAAATAAATAAATAAATATGTCTGTCAGATATATTGGGCCAGAAGTCTGAAGACTGTGCTCCAACATTAAAGAGAATTTTGGGTGACTATTTAGGGAGCAAACTCTCTTTGTCCTCTTCTCATTTGGGAAGCTGATAACCTGCACCCCCTGTGTACTCAGGTAATTAATTTTATTCCTTCTCAAGTCTCTCATGGGGTTTAAGACCAGATAGTTTTACAATTAAGCTTAGTTGTTTAGGGGTTAAGATATTTTTTACATCTAAATAGATGTTTTAAGTTGATAATAATGAGATATGACAGATACTGATTTACATTCAGAATTTTAGGCTCACCAAGTTAGGACAAATGTTTTCTCCAAGGTTGCCAAATGCAAATAGCCAAAACACTATGAATGTAACACTTGTATAATTCCTGTTTGTTTTGTGGTTCTTCTTGCTGTAGGTAGTTTATTGTGTATATGTATAATAATAGAAATATATATATAAAAAGTATAAAATACTTAACAAAAAAAGAAAACAAATAAAAACACCTTAATAGCCCTTTTCCAACTACAAACCTATCATCTTTTTTCTACAACGTTTGTGGCATTTAAAATTATGTTTTTAGTGGTAGGTGTTGGTGGCCCATGCCTTTAATACCAGCACTGGGAAGAGAAAGGCAATGTGATTGCTACAAGTTGCAGGCCATTCGCATCTATAAATTGAGTTTCATAATGTTCATGGTTACACTAAGAAACCTAGTCTCAAAAAGAAATCAAACAAAAAAGTATGCTGTTAGATTCTGCATTATATTCATATATTGAAATTGGGCAGTCAAAAGACATTACCAATTTTCTCATAAATAATATGTGGATTGGAAGTATAACTGAGTATGCATTTGTGTATTTTCTTTTATGTATTTCTTTAAAATAAAAAAGTAACTAAGAGGATTGAAATGTGACATTTTTATGAATCTTAAGAAATGTTGAAACCTTACTGTTCCCAACAATTGATCTCCATAGATAAAATTCCTCTCTCAAGTTCTCTGGTGGTGGAATTTAAGCTCAGTTTATACCATGTAGCTAATTTTATGTCTCATTTCCATAAGAACTGAGGATGCTTTTCCTCCTCTTTGGATAGTGTTGTTAAAAATATAATACTACATAATTTTATGTAATTTTCTAAAGCTACACACACAGAAAATTATTAATTTTATCAAAATAACAATTTAAAAGTAACTGCTATATTTGTATCTTATCCCAAGTATTAAAAATAAGGTTTTTCTGAGTAGGTGCTACAACATTTGCTGTTGAAGCCGCCAACGCCAATAAGATCATCTTTTAGTATTGACACTTAAAATAAAATCTCCCCCAGAAAGACTCCCATAAATGATGGATGTAGAAATAGGTCCTGTCCGGATAGTTGTTTTATGGAAGCAATGGTGTTATTTTCTGATGTGTTCCAGTCATCTCAGATGGTGCGTGAAAATGAGATGCCAAGAGAGGCTTAAAAAAGATGCAGAGGCCTTGCTTCAGCGTGGAAGCAAATCTTGAATTTCGGTGCTTAAAAGTTTGAGAAAGCTAATCTAAAGTTAAGTGTTTACTAGCCTATCTCCAAATGTGGTTTGGAACTGCTGCATTAAAAGGCACTTCATTCGTATTTTCTCTGCGTTGAAAAGCGCACATCAAATGGAAAAAGTGTTTGTATAAATATGCCTAGCAGTGATTTTTATTTTCATTTGCCATTTGCCAAGACATGTTTAATAGACACACATAGAATATGAAGGGATTTGGGTAAAGAAATATCTGATTTTAGGAAGGTAGATTTTCCTAAAGAAAAGAAAAAAAAAAAAAAAACAAGAAAGAAAAACCTTTACTATTATTTTTTCAAATGTAACCATTTCCATTTATACATGCATTTACTAGATCAACATGTTACAAAAATCCTGTCCAAATATTAGTTTAGTCCTAAATGCAATACTTTAATAATATGCTTCTTTTTGTATTGAGCACATGTGTCGTGTGTGTGTGTGCATGCATGTGTGTGTGTGTATGTGTGTGTGTGTGTGTATGTGACCATGCATGACATGGTTAGGTAGAAGTGTGATTACAACCTCAGTTTAGTGCATTTGAATCATATCTTCTTTCTTATCTACTTCTGCCTCATAAGGCAGCAGCTACCCCAGCCTGTCTGCATTTTTCTTTTTCTGTCTATCATCTTACTGGAGTGTTGCAATTACAGGCACACATTTATATCTTTTGGTGTTTACATGGATTGTTGGTTTTACTGACACAGGTTTTCAGGTTTGCACAGCAAGTGTTTAACATACTTTATCATCTCTCCAGACCAAAACCTGTGTCTGCATGTACTCCGTCAGCCCTAGAAGGAGGCACGCTTAAGTAGGGAGACGGAGGCACATGTACAGCGCTTGGGAGGCAAACAGGACAGTTGTCTTGAGAAGCGTGAACAACAAAAGAATGAAGCAAAACATTCTCAAGGAATTTTACACAAATGGATCTTAATATATGCTCTTCTTTTAAAACAGATTTGATTCATAAAATGTTTAAATCATAATTTATTTGTTTTCTGAAATGAATCTTGATCCATAAAGCATTCCTCAGTTGGAATTCATTTAATCAATTTATGCCTCAATTTTCTGCTAACATTTGACTCTTTTTTCGGTTCCTCTGTCTGCTCTTGTATATTTGACTTACCTAGAATCCATTTGGTGAAGTTTATATTTCATCCACCTTTTTAATTATATATTTTTGCTCGCTGTGTGAATTTCATACACATTTAATTTATTCTTGAAATGTTTTTTATTGGAGTGGCTTCAATAGGCTCCCATACTTGAATAGTTAGTCATCGGGAGTAGCACTATTTGAAGAAACTGTGTCACTTAGGGTGGACTTTAAGGTGTCAAAAGCTCATGGGGACACCAGAATCTCTGTCTGTGAATCAAGACTACCTCTGAACTATATTCCCAGCACCATGCCTTCCATTTCTTCTGCCATGATCTTTTTCATGATGATAATGGACTAATATCTAAAACTGTAAGCAAGTCCCTAATCTAATTCTTTTTTTTTATCAGTTGCCTTGGGCATACTATTACTTTATGGCAATAAAACAGTAACTAAGACAGAAGTCGGTACCACTTACTGAGCTACTGCTATGGCAAGGTTGACCATGTTATATATTTTGAGGAATGTGGAAGTCTTTGGGATTTTGTACAAAAGTGTTCGAATACTTTAAGTAGGGTTTAATGAAATTTATCAGAATCATGACAGACAGTAGTAAAGAGAGTCATGTAAATTATTATGCAACTCAAAAAGTTTCAGAGAGGAAGGATGTGAGTAAGTGGCTGAGAGACTACCTTTGTGATATATTGGCAAAGAGTGTGGCTGGATTTAGCCCTTGTCCTGAGAGTATGCTTGAGGCTAACTTAAAGTGTGGATTGTTAGCATTGACTGGAGAGATTTTAAGACAACATAGTTATGCATTTGTTTTGTGTGGTTATTAGTGTTTACTCTGAGGCACGTGTATAATGATAAGGAACAAATTTGACAAAAGGAAATACAAAAATTTTGGTTTTCAAAAAGAGGATTACCAGAAAAGATGCCATTGGAACCACTATGCTCAAGGAAATAAAATGTTTATAGAAAAACCTGATGTGAAATGGAATACAGGTAAGCTTATGGAAAGATGCTACCCAGCTATATTTCCAGCTTGTACAAAGAAATTTTAAAAAAGCTTAAGCAGTGAAGAAAACCATCAAGACAGAAAGCTGATGCAAATGTGGTTAATCTTTGCATGCAAGCAGTTATACTCACTACTAGTTGGTAAATTCATATTTATAAAATATGGTAAATGTTTCTTATATTTTTATTAATCTACTGTTTGAAATATAAAGCATTACTTGAATAGCTTTATTCACATACCTGACTCACATAGATAAACAATGCAAAATAAGCAAAATAAAAACTATTTCAAATATTTTAGGTTGAAAAATTTTAGTGGGATATAAACACTTTCTATATTTTTCTTGGTAAGTTTAGGGACTAATAAATACTTCTTTAAATGTAGTAGGCCTGTATCATGCTGTCTCAAAAATGTGTTTAAGATGTAGTTGAGAGAAAAAATTAAAATAAGACTTAATGATATTCTATAATCTTACCCAACTGAAGTTTTAACACAAATATCTGTATTAAAGACCTTGAATATACAAGAACACTTGCCATTCCATGTCATTCTCGTCTCGCAAGAATACTCATCTTTTTCTAGCTTACTTTTAGTGATCTGGACTGGGAGGATATTGCTTTGCAATGTTAAGATTTCCTGTTAAAAGCCCATGTGTGTTGAAAGCTCCCCTGCCTAGGTAACAAACCCAGAGCTATTTATCATCTTGAAACATTTCACCTTCTATTTAAGAAAGTAGAGATCTGTTTCAAAAGGTCCACACTCCCCACAGGATATGCTAATGAAGAACAAAGAAGACCAAGAGAATTTATATTGCTCTGGATCAACAAAAGCATTATTCAAAGATGTATTGTACATTCACACACACACACACACACACACACACACACACACAGAGAGAGAGAGAGAGAGAGAGAGAAATGCTGACCCCCAGTGCCTCCCTCAGTGTCTTCTTTTCCTTGGATATTGAATTCATGATTGCATGCCGCAGCAGCCTAATTTCTCTGGTTGTCACATTCTACAACTTTAATTCATTGTCATTATTTTTTGTCTGTTGAGTGTGTTATAATATAATAGTGAACAAGTCTGCAAAACTAGAGAGATCAACGCACTGCAGCAATGATTTTGAAGTGAAGATTTTAAAAGAAATTAGAATGCACATTTATACAGTGATGAAACATCTTCACAAAGCTTGATTTTTAGATGATTACATATTCACAAAAGACAGTATTTTTTTATCAAATAGTCAGCAACAGGATCTCTGCTTTGGTAACAGTATTATTTTTCACTTTTATTTTTATTTATCATGTGTGTGAGTGTACATGTATGTGTGTGTGTGCGTGTATGTGTGTGTGTGTGTGTGTGTGTGTGTGTGTGTGTGTGTGTGTGTGTGTGTATGAAACAGAGTATGTGGGAAAGTCACAGGACAACTTTGTGTGGTAGGTTCTCTACTTGCATTTTCACATGGGTTCTTACGCATGCATTCAGTCTTCTGGCTTGTGTAGCAAGATCTTTACCAGACGAGTCCTCTCATTGGCCTAGGGCAGGGACTATCTACCTTTACTTTGCTGTTTTGATGGCTTACTGATTCTGGAAAGTGCAGATAAGTATGTAACTGCTGCGAGTCAACTCCTTTAACATTTTATATGGCAAAATGAAGACTTCTTTCCTTCCCTCCTTCCTTCCTTCTTTGCTTCCTTCTTTCTTTAGTTACTTTCCTCCCTTTCTTTTTATTTTCATACGCTAGAAAGTAAACCCAGTGTTTAATGTATAAGGAACATACACTGTGCAAACTGATTTATTCCAAATCATTTTGCAGGGCTAATTTAATTAATTTAGCTTCTTATATTTACCTGGAATTAAAATGAATCTGGAAACTGTGTATCATTAAGAAGGTGCATGCTGTTTGTGAGCTCTGGGTAATCTGGAGCGGTTTTTCAGTTTGTTCTTCATGGAGGACTAGCAATACCTCACAGTGCACTGAAAACACTACTTCCCTGAGTTGACATGCTAATTAACAGGAACTTAAAAAATTGCCTGTATTTAATTTTCTTTATTCTTTTTTTCTTTTTTCCTTCGAGATAGGGTTTCTCTTTGTAGACCAGGCTGGCCTCAAACTCAGAGATCCACCTGCCTCTGCCTCCCCCAAGTGCTTGTATTTAATTTTCAACCTGGTATATTTTATTCAGCATCACTATGCTGGTTACTCTTTAAGGTTGACATGACTGGATTAAGAATCACCTAGGGCTGGAGAGATGGCTCAGAAGTTAACCCCTTCCCAGATCTAGCCAATGGTCAGAATATTCTCCACAGTTGAGTGGAGAGTGTGATACGACTTTCTCACGTACTCTGGTGCCTCACATTTGACCATGTCCCCTGGAGGGGGAGACCTGGTGGCACTCAGAGGAAGGACAGCAAGTAGCCAAGAAGAGACTTGATACCCTATGAGAATATATAGGGGGACGTAATCCCCCTCAGGAACAGTCATAGGGGAGGGGAATAATGGGAAAATGGGGGGCGGAGGAATGGGAGGATACAAGGGATGGGATAAACATTGAGATGTAACAAGAATAAATTAATAAAAAAAAATAAATAAATAAAAAAATAAAAAAATAAAAAAATAAAAAATTGCCTGCACACAATCCTTCGCAACAAACACCATCAATACTCATCTGAAGGGAGTTAGATGTAAATGCAGTTTACTGAAGAATAGATTCAAAATTAGTGTGCACCACAGCTGCTATGTTTGTATCTCCAAAACCAGATGAATTGTGCCAGGTGAAGTGAAAATTTCTATCCAGGAAAGAATACAACTCCCTCCACATGCCCTGAAAGCTCTAAATCAGGTCATTTGATTATAAGAATATGTTCAAGGGTGTGCAATATTACATATGCCTGTAGTATATCTGGAATCACCAACTCTGCTAAGTTAATAGCAAGGGTGGGATGTTGCTCAGAATTCAAAAGCTCTATGATATCTGAAGATGGAAAGTGAATTCTTAAAGAAAGGTGAAAGATACTTACATGTTATTAATAGAAGCTACAAAAATATCACAAGGAACAGGATAAAAATAACACAAAAAGATATTATGGGAATTAGGGAGAAAGAAGTCAGGAGGAAGAGAGGTAGGGTTAATGAAGGAATGAGAAAAGAGAGCCAGAAGAAGGGGAAAGCACCAAGAGAACCAAAGTAACTTATGCAAGAATACATAAAATTCTAGAAATGAAAATAAGTAACTCATATATTTTATCCAATTATAATCCAAGAAGCAAACTAAATAGTTTTTTTCTTATAATAGCTCTTCTACATGTTGAAAATTCTTGCTTTAAGGCAGTTTGCCTGGTTATTGTAAAGGTTCCTAGGATTGGTAGTATCAGTGTACTTTCCTTATTTGAACCAGATAATTGGCTTTTAAACCTGGGATTTTTAATTATTCAATTATTTTAAGTTTATTAGTGTTTTTCTGCATATAAGTATGTGTATTACATCTTTACTTAGTACTCTTAGAGACCTAAAAATGATGTTGGATACCCCGGAATTAGATTTACTAATAACAGTAGTGAGTCCTCATGTGAGTGCTGGGAATTTAACTTTGGTCCTCAGCCAAAGCATCCAATGCTTTTAACAGCTGGGTTATCTCTGAAGCTCCAACTATTCCTGTTTTTATGACATGTCACTGTGATCACAGCTGTATTTCCTGATCAGTATGGAGAACATTGATTACCTCACTGAAGAGAGGAATTCTCTTTCCCAGAATCAAGGTCTTCAGTTGGAAAAGACAGCACCCTCTTCAGTCATTCTTTTCATCCTTGGCATCCCCCTCAGGTTAAGCTTGGGATTTTCAAAATATTTCCTTGCCATCATAATGATATGATATGACTTTGAAGAGGGGAAGTGAGCATGGAAAACGTCGCTTTGTTTACTGATATTGTACAATATGTACAATATTCTCAATATTGTTCATCCCTTAACAACACCCCTCTACATGTAAGGGTCACGAAGATAGGAAACAGCAAGAGGAAGGGAAGCCCTCCTCAAGAGTTACAGGCTAGCCATTTTTGTAATATATGTATGCAGCTTGTGTATGCTGCCCAAAAGCCTGTCTCTCAAGACAGAAACTAAAACAAGCAAACAGGCAAAAAGACATTTTAATAGAATTGAAGCTACTTGAAAGATGTATTCAGTTCATAATACTTTATAATTGAAGATGTATGTTATGAATATCTAGTCCCCATTTTAAACCCTTATTCTTGCTATAGTTAGTATGATATTCTTCCCAGTTTGATTTTTAAGACTGATTTGTCATTCTGCACATCTGGTGGGAGACTGGGCATTGTCAGGTACCCTCCTGGGAGGCTCAGGCCCTTCTAGTACCCAACAGGAAGTGTACACTCTGGGCTGATAAGGGTAAACTACAGAGTCAAAGGAGTTCAGGCCTCTAAAACCTGAACCAGGCAGCAAGGAAGGCCTAGTTTGGGTGAGAGAGGCATAAACAGGAGCCCAGTTTTATCTGGGCAATCAAAATGGCTGATACAAAACCAGTCAGCCACTTAATCTGGCAGAGAGACACTGCGGTGTGTGGAGGGGCTCTAGAAAGATGGAGGTAGTTACCTGAGCTGACAATCTATTGAATGGTAGAAGCTCTTGGTATCTAGCAGCATGTAGCTGACTGACTGGCAGCTAATCCACAGGGTTCCAGTAATGAATCTGTAGTTGGAAGAGGAGCCCTTCATTCCCCAGAATAAATGACAAGAGTATCAGATTATCTTTGATGAAGCATATGATTCTGGCCCATTTATTTCCTGTGAAACAGGAACATATATATCTTGGGCTTTGGGAGGGCTTTTGAGGGTGAATGTGTTTGATTTGCTGGGGCTAGTGATGTCAAGGATACTTCATTTATGTGTAACAACAGAGCCCTATCATAATACCATAAGATGAGAAAGAAGTACTTAATTATCTTGTGGGTGGGGGAGAAAACTCCAGGTATGTTCAAAGGTCATAGGTTGAAAACGAAGGCAACAAGACATCTCATTAGCATCGGGTGTTTCCAGGAATCCCTAGGTGCATTCTGAATAGGTTTCTTACCAGGAAAGTATTGGGCCTGTGATTTCCCTGAGGGCTATGTGACTCTCATTAGCGGTTCTGGGGGTCTCCAAGTCAGGTGGAGGGGGAACCCAGCTGAGAAAAATAGTCTGACATCTTGTATCCTGCTCAGAGGCTATTTCAAGCTTTGACTTTAAAAACTGGGTCCTACATTGATTCATTTTAATTGCATTTGTGTGTGCGTGATTTTACACACACACACACACACACACACACACACATATGACCTATGTGTACCATGTGAATGCTGGTATGCAAATAGGCCAGACTCAAAAGGAAATTATACTCCATGGACCTAAGTCATAGGTTATAATTACATAATGTATACAATTATATATAACCTATAGGAGTTAGAGGATATTCTATTCTGACATTTAACTGCTGGGGATTAAACTCCTCTGTCCTGCAAGAGCAGCCAGTCCTTTTTACCATTGAGCTATCTCTCCAGAACAGGTATTTCTTATTTAATTTTTATTAGAGTGGTTCGTTTCAGATTTACATGTGTCTGTCTAACATTTGAGTTTGGAGTTTTGCTTTCAATAGTAAGAGAAATAGAGCAAGATTGGCCCACACCCAACAGCTTGTATTTTTGGCAGGCTAAGTATTATAGTTATTAGATATGGCTCTTAATGATATTTTAATATATAATGGGTTTAAAGGAAAATAAAACAAGCACTAACAGTTAACAAATCTAAGTTTCATTTGCTTTTTTTGTTTTAGTGTGTTTAAGGATAAAACATTAAATGATCTAAAATCCATGAGCACGCACTATAAATATTTAAAATTTTAAATTCTTCAGCCTTGCTTATTTGGTATTATTGTAAATTAGTAGTTCTTATAACTATTTATATTCTGATTTGTGAGAATACTGCCACTAATTTGACTTCATAATATGTGTTTCTTTTCTTTTTTCTTTTTGACCCCTACATATGCCAAATTTAACAATATTTGCTAATATTGTTTATGGTAATTTATATTAATGCTTAGAAGAACTCTAATTGGGTTTAAAGTAATCATAGAAATCCCTGCCAAGCTCTTACCTTTACCTTGGCAATTTTATATTGGCTTAGTATATTTTGAAGCACTTTAGTACTCATAATAATCCTATTAGTGCCACTGTGCTGTTATCATCCTTGTTTTGTTGATGTGAGAATCAGGGCCTCAGCCCACTAACTTGGCTCAGCACACACAAGCAACAGGAGTCAGAGCAGGGACCAAAATCATAACATCTAATCCCCTGTGTGTTTCTGATGAGCACTTAAATCAAATCCACTCATATTTAATTCAGTGATATAATGCCTTTTTTTTTTTTTAACATTTTTATGTTCTTAGGCTTGAGATGGACAAGTAACTTAAAAAGAAAGAAAAATCCCAATGAGTGAGGAAATCGGCAATAAATGTAAATTACCAATGATTTGTATGTTTGCCATCAGTTTATTTACAGTTAGATTTGTATTACCATGAATGAATACTTGTAAATAAATAGTTTCATTCAAAAACACTTTGTGCTGTCTATTATAATTGTGCTATTAAACATAAACTAGAGAATGTGAATTAGTTGTTTACAAGGAAACAGGGATCTGGTTGGTAATTATAAGCATATTTACACAAATTACATCCATTAAAAACATTATCTTTAAAAAAAAAAAACCACTAAAATTTTAGGGACACACGTGTTTCATTGTAAAAAGCAAGCCCTCTAATGACTATATTTAGGATACAATATTTATGTTTTAAGGTAGAAATTATTTGTGTAAAATAATTTATCATGTTTCTTGCTTGTTAATTAGAAATAATTAATAGTCATTTGGAACTAAGTATATTATGTTTATATTGATAAGAATATAATAACAATAATGTTTCAATTAGAGTATATTTTCTATTTTAATGCTTTGCTTAAAATGTCTGTTTTGAAAGACAAATGTCATTTAAACACATTATAAAACAACTAAGTCACTTTGAAATATATTGATGAAGGTGCCTACTTTTCACAATTAAGTCACTTACAAAAAGAGACACGTTTGGGTGTGGAGACCTTTGTTTATATGAGAATGCACCTATACATGGGAACACAAAATATTAGAGATTGTATTTTACTTATTAATACTTACATAAGCACATTTCTGCAAAATTAATAAAAGAGCAAGTAGAGGTAGATAATATAAAATAATGTTCTAAAGAACAAAATGTAAGATTATAAATTCTTTTTACTTTCAAGGGTGGTTTGAAGGTGACCCATTTTTGTGCTAACTATACTGTGGGGATTGCTTTCCTGTGTTAAAGAAGAAATTCACTTCACTAAAGTCTTTTATTTCCTTCCTCATTCTATAGAAACTACTTAAGACTGAATTTGAAAGTATAATATCAATGAAGAGAAGGAAACACAAGAACTTCAGTAGCTTGCTCTTGTTGTTCAGAATAGAGGCCTTCTGAAAAATTAGTTCTCAAAAATTCCTCTCTTTCATGTTTACTTCCTATAATGATATGATAAATATTGCCTAATTTGCAACTAATTTGCATGATAATTTGTATGTTGCATATTTCTGTCCAATATGGGTAATGTTAGTGTAAAAATAAACTGTGTTAATGAGCAGTAGTTCCAGCAAGTAGTCTGTGTAAAAACTGTAGCAAGTTGAGTATTGTCTTTAAATACAGGTTAGCTGAAGGGATTTTCTAACAATTTCGTTATAAATATATTAAAGGAGGAATCATTCTCAGTGTTTCTTTATTTCCCAGTAGGCTTAATAAGACTCCCAAGAAACCTTCAAGAGCCCACAGTTCTACTTTGCCTTTAATATGGGGAAAAAAAGAAAGAGAGAGAAACAAACTGAAAGTAAGTCTTCTACTTATACTATAGTTGATTTTGTTGCTTTTAGCAGAAGTTGAATATCTGAGTGAGAAAATTATTTCAAGCTATTTTTGAAGCATATGAGATGAGCTTTGAGCTTTTGAGATGAACTTTAAATACAAGGTTATGAAAACAGGCCTAATTAGCCATTGATTGAGGGGTCCAGAACAATCAATATATGTTTAATCATTTTATTGCCTTTGAAAAATAATTTTTTCTAGAGTCCCCGTCAATTTCTCCCAGTAGCCTACCCTGACTTAGGTCTGTAACATGTCAAAGAGATGCTCCTGCCTACAGTTCTTCTTTTCTCTGCCGGCCTTCTGTCCTCCTCTCTCCTCCCCCTCCCCCACACCCCTGTTCCCACCTTCACCCCCTGCTCTCACCACATCTCTTCATCCACTACCTCTGTCCATTCTATTTCTTCTTCTGGATGAGATTTAAACATCCACTTTTGAGTCCTCTGTTACTTATCTTCTTTGGGTCTGTGCATTGTAGTATGATTATCCTGTTATGTATGACTAAAATCCACATGAGTACATACAGTGTGTGTCTTTCTGGATCTGGGTTACCCACTCAGGTTGTTCTTTTCTAGTTCCATCCAGTTTTTTGAAGGGTCCACAGAGACTGAAGAGGACACCCTCTAACCAGACAAGTCTCCTGGCAACCCACCCACAATAACTTCAACCCAAAACTCACGCTGCCTACAAGATATGAGGGATAAAGACAGACCAGATAGAGCAGAGATTAAGAGAACATCCAACCAATGCCTAGCTCAACCCAAGAGCACCCTATGGGAGAGCCCCAACCCCTGACATTATTAACAATACTCTACTATGCTTGCAGACAGGAGCTTGGTAGAGTTGTTCTCTGTGGGCTCTACCCAGCAGCACTTGGAAACAGATTGAGACTCACAGGCAAAGTTTGGGGAATGTGTCGGGAGTGCTGTGCAAAAGTGAGGGGGAAGAAAAAAGGACCAGGAGAAGAAAGAAGCTCCACAAAAAGACCAACAGAGCCAACGAACCAGGGCCCAAAGGGGCTTGCTGAGATTGAAGCATCACCCAAGTGCCATGCAAGAATTAGACCTAGAATTCCAACAGAGACGTAGCCTATGAGCAGCTCAGGATTCATGTGGGTCCTCTAGTAAGAGGATCAGGGGCTTTCTATGACATGGACTCTGTTGCAAGCTTTTTGATTATTTCCCCCTCGGGGCACTGCCTTGCCAGGCCACGTGGAAAGAGGACATGGTCGGTTCTATGAAACTTGATACCCTGAAGTGGGTTGGAAGTGGGCCTCCCCTTTTCTGAGAAATAGGGGAGTGGGAGGAAGGAGTGGGAGGGAGAGTGGGATTCCGAGGTGAGGAGGAATGAAGTTATGACCAGGATGAAAAGTAAACAAATTAATTAATAAAAAAGAGAAAAGAAAAATAATTTATTTGGTGTTAACATTATTAATTGAGTTTAGAGAATCCATGCATTTGTGTTTATGTGTATTTGTAGTATACTTTTCTAAGCTGTCCCTTGATATTATTAAATACACAAATATATGAGTTTCGAGACATTAAAAACATTTGTTGTCTCCTATACCTCTTCAACAACTTATTTTTATCCATCTGTCATTGCTTATTAAAGCAAATTAAAAATGTAATTTTTGATATTTAACAGGTACTGATCATAATTTACTGTTTAATATTAGGTTGCACAAATTTAGTCATACTCACTTTAGAACTCAATCCGAATCTAGTCTTTGTTTTCAGTAAGGAGTTAGGACCACAACTTATGGGGAAGTAGGAAGGATTCTAAAATATTCCCTAAGGCCTCAGTCTAATTGTTGGTGTATAGTCCATCCTGCTTAAAATATTATACTTACCTTAGAGTAAGGAGATAATTGTGTGGGCCTCAAAAGTGTGTGAAACCTTTATTTTCCAACAGATATAAACTAAAGACATGAGAAAAACATGCCGCAGCTGGGAAGATGAACGTGTGAGTTGTGAGTTGTGGATTCAGAGTTGTTGGGACTTCTAGGCATTGAGGAGACACTGCAGTTCACCATCGCCAGCTAAGAAGATCTCCATTTAAGATCGCCAAAGAAATGAACTTCCAAATGTTCTTGGGAATAGTTTATTTTTATAATACCCTCAAGATACTCAGCTGGGAGAATGCTTGTTTTGAAAAATGTTACACAGAGAAGCCAGGCATGCTTAACTATACAGAACTGATTAATTAATGCATATTGTTTTAGGTTGTTGAATTGGTGCTCAACAGTTGGGAGCATTGGCTGTTCCTTTAAAGAACAAAGGTTCAATTCTCAGCACACACATGCAGCTCACATCTGTTTGTAACTCCTGTTTCAGGAGATCTGTGGCAATAGGCATGTATGTGGTGCACAGATGTATGCATGCAGAAAAAATACCCATAACCCATTAATTAAAATAAAAATATTTTAACTATGTGTGAATTTATAAGTCAGTAATAACTTACTAGCATCTATGAGTACTTACACACATTTTATATGATAATACTTTTTACTAAACATAAACCTTGTGTTTAGATATTTTCTAATTTTGGCTTATGAACACAGTTCTTCAATATGTTATAGAATTAACCTTCCTTGTCAATTTTTCTGCCTTTCTACCTTTTCTATTGTTTGTAGCTATACAGACAATATGTATACATTTCTGAAAAAATGACTTTCCTAACTACTACATTTTGACTCTTTGAACACAGTATTGCCAAGATTCTCAGCATTACAAATGACAGTTTCCAATGTCCTGCTTAGAGAAGCATTACTTTAAGACTAAGATGATACCTGCCTCATTTTTATCTTTTGACAATCTTTGATGTGGACTCCACTGTCAGTGAGATGCAAGGGGGAAAAAGATAATATTCACAAAGAGGAAAAAGAAAAAGCTCTGATGTCACTGTATTCTTCCAGGATGTATACTTGGCTCACAGTTACACAACTTCTACTGTGATTTTGTTCATTGTTTAAAAACAAAAAAAAAAAAAAAACAAAAAAAAAAAAAAAACAAGTAAGATGAAAATGAGTCTTCGGATGTTACTCCAAACTCTTAATCACCCATGTTTCTTTTTGTATAAAATTAAAATGTATTGAATGTTAATTGTGCTCAGGTTCAGAATTTTGGGGGCAAAGTCACTTAGAAGTCCACAAATATCAACCTGTGTAGAGAATCTTGTTTTACTCTTCAGTAAGTAAATCAGTAAGTAAATAAAAGCAGCTCTGTTTCTTGCATTTGGTCAAGTAGAAGTGGATTATGATCATAACATGTAAAGGAAAACTTCAAAGGCTATAGATCTAGTATTTGTAGAATGCAGTATTGAGAGCAGCACTTCTGTTTCGTAAATTGTCTTGAAAATACAAAGGGTATTTTGTACCTCATTCTGATCAGGTGTACCGTGGAAGCTGAGTCTGGTACTACAATTCACATGGTGTTGTTAAAATTTAATCAAATGTATAGATCATTCATTTTATTGTATCGCTTACTGACATTCTTCAAGTTAGCCATTCTATCTCTAGAGAAAATGGCATTTGTAAAAATGAAAGTTTACCACCGTCTTCATTGTGTTGAATTTAGTTCAATGAAGCTGAGTTGAGGTTGATGTAATTCTTGGCGTCCTCTCTATCCTTTCCTTCCTCACTTAGTCAAAGGAACACATCAAGTATGCAATGAGCACTTGTAAATACCCTGCTCTATCTCTTATTAGAGTGCTTATGCCTCTCTTTAACTGTGGTCCACGCTAATTATTCCCAATACTCTGTTAAGGAAAATACTTTTTACTGAATTTGATCTTGCTGGATAATAGTTTTGATGCTCATATAAAAAGCACAAATAAAGTGCTTCACTTTAAAACTAGCTCTATTTATTGCCTTACATTATGTTGAGAACTTTAGCTTCAGCATTTCATCTATGCTTGTAGATATAAAAAAATGTGCTGTCTATTTTATTTTCTGAAGCAGTATCAGAATGGTGTCATATTCCTGCTTAGTTATGTGTATATACCAGCTTCTAATGAAGCTTGAAATTTATTGGCTTATTCATGAGAAAGTAGATAATAAAGTATTTGAAAAAGGTATTTGAGAAGTCAGCTCAGGCACATATCATTTCTCATACAAAGTTGAACAAATATATGTACCCATTTGAAGCTTCAAAAAATTTTTTTCTTATGATGAAGTTATTTCTTCCATGACTGTCAACGTGACCTGTATAAATTATGGTTTAATTTCCCAAACATCTGAGTAATCATATTAACTCTACCTCAAATCTACTGACTAATGACAGCAATAGGATGAATTTAACCTGCTATAGGGCATTGTGGAACAACAGCAAATGTAATTTGAATTGATACAATAGAAACATAGGGGACTAGAGAGATGGCTCAGCAATTCAGAACAGTTACTCTTTCTGCTAGGGACCTAAGTTCATTTCCTAGGACCCAGCCACATAGAATCTCACAGCCACATAAAACTCTGCTTCCTAGAGATCCAGCACCCTCCTTTGGACTCCATGGGCTCATACACATACACGGTGCACATGATTCATGGAGACACACATGTATATGCATACATAATAAATAAATTTTAGAAAAAGATATAAAATTTAAAAGTAAAGTATGACCTCACATATCATGTCTACAGTAACATAAACCAGGCCACTAGAACTGGATTGTACCTTAGAGAACATTGTTTCAATTACTTGATTTCTCAAATGAGGAAATTAAAAATCAGAACTGTTAAGTGATTTTCCCAATATCATACCTCTATTTAATTACAGAAGCCAGAATAGAAACTGGGTTATACAACTCTCTAGTCAGAGCTCCTTCCACTACATTTAAGTGAAATGAACTGTTATGATTTGGACTAGTTTGCTCACAAAAAAAGCAGCATTACAGTCCTAGTTAAATAAAAGTATTATGTCAGTATAAACAGTAAAACAGAGTAAAAAGAAGTCTACTAATATAATACGTTCAGTTAAAATATATTTTATGAAACGAGTTTCAAAAAATGTCATCTGTAAATGCATTGCAGCATTTATATGAAAAAAAAAATTCAATGCTACCAAAAGGCTTCAAAGGCTCTGAATAGATCAGTGCTTAGATGGAAGAAGGCCACATCAATTTCAAGCCTCATTAACAATAAAAAAAAATAATAACAAGGAAAGTATTAGGAGATAAAAGCTGTACTAACCAACTTTGGTTCACGTGGAGATAAAAAATATAAATCAATTGAGATAAGATTATTTGTCTACTATTAATTATACTAATATTTTGAAGGCTTTATAAAAAGAAATTGCTTCAGTAATATTATCTTCTTTAAATCTTAACAGCCATTTACATTTTAGCAACAATGAGTATTAATCTATTAAGATATCCCAATTCTTGTCAAATACATTATGTTTCCCAATAGAGACTGGAAACAGGCCCTGAGGCCATAGACATGCTTATATAATACACATTTTCACTTATTAACTTTAATTTTATTATACCACGTTTTGTATGTGTGGAAGCAACCAAATAAAACTTTCCCCCAACATTTATCATTACCAAAAGAGCCTAAAACTTGGAAGATGAACAGGCAGTAAATAGTGCGTATTCTCAGTGCTCCACATTTTTTATCACACGTTATATATTGTTGGGAATAAAATTTTATGAAATTATAGTTACAGGCTTAAAATGGATTTTAAATCTCTTCATTTTGTATGTCACAAGTGAGAGCTGTAAAACCAGAAAAATTAAAGCTGTACTATAATTTATCTTGCCGATAAATAGTCTGCTATGCATTATACACTTTTGAAGTAAACAGTAATGGGCAAGACTTAAAAATGATATTTCTCCATGGGAAAGCATGTAATAAATAGCTAGAGAAGCCATGAACATGACTGCAATTGTGTCACTCAGATACAGTGAGAGGACTTTCCTCTTAGCACTCTTACTCAGTTTGATACATTGTATAAGAAATTATCTCTATCTTTTAATAGCTGTTTCCTTTTGTACTGAACATACTTAAGCCAAATTGATCTGGAAATTCCCCTGGTAATAGACAGTTGTATAAAAGCAGTGTACCTCGTTACTAGTAGCTACTTAAAATCTACAATTATTATAAACCTTACAGCATTGTTTTTGATTGTGGCATAAGAAATTTAGAAGTTCTTGTATGTTATATGTAAGATGTGGATGGATGTTTTAACGAGAACCAAAACGTTCTATGAAGAAACAAATTTTTAAAAAGACTAGTCATAACCCAGGAACCCCATAAAAGAGGGTATGGAAAATTTTTAAGAGTGATTGGGGATGGAAGACATGGCCACTGAATCAAATAAGTTGGGCTCATATGGGCTCACTGGAACTATAGATTCAAACAAGCATAGGGCCTATGTGGGTCTGAATCTGGTCCACCCTGCACTTCCTATGGTTATTAGCTTGGTGTTTTTGTGGAACTACTCGCAGTGGTGCATGTGTGTATCAGACACCTTGGCCTCCTGCTGGCCTCTAGTGCTTTTATTGAGTTGGTTTTTCTGGCCTTGATATACAGGCATTTGTCTTGTCTTATTCTGCCTTGGGTTGTTGTGTTTGCTTGATAGCTCTAGGAGGTCTGCTCCTTTATGAAGGTAAATGGAGGCTGAGTGTATGTGGGAAGGAGGTGAAGTGTAGAGACCTGGGAGGGGTGGATGGAGTGGATGTATTATAGGAGAGAAGAATCTATTTTATATTTAAAAAAAAATCTCATCATGATAGACACATCCAGTGTGGCAAGTATAAGTTATTTAAAAAACAAAAACAGAAAGAAAAAACATATTTGGTGCAAATGATGCCTTTCTTGTTTATTCTATGTAATCTTTTATGAAACATATTGTTTTCTCCCATTATATCATGGATTTCATTGTACGAAACATCTCAAACACAAGTTCATGCACTTGTACACACACACACACACACACACACACACACACACAATTAAACACAAGCTATGGTATGTATATGTAGCTATATAACAAGAGTAATGCATAATGGGAACTTCACTGAGAGCTTCCAACTTTTATTTTAATTAGGAGGAAGTTTAAGACTTTGATATACATATTGAAAGTGTGCAGTTATTTGCATACATTTCCTATAACGCCCCTCCCTAATAACACTACAATTCCTGTTCATCATATATCACACACATGGAATTCACTGGCAGTGATGTACATTTTTCTCTTCTTAGATCCAAATTGATTCACTGCAGTTGAGATCATGTAAACAATTATATTCACATTTATATAATCAAATTACCCATTAAAAATTAAAAGACGATTGTCTCTCTGCAAATTATGATAAGTTAACCTACTTTTCTATACTTGTCTTGTTAAAAATTTTGCTGATTTTTTACATATTAATGAGGTAGATGCAAATCTAGCAATTCATTAGGATATTCTTTTCATTAGTGTCACTTGATTGTGCAAATTACAGTTTGTCTCAGAAGGTATTTATCTTTCATTATATCTTCAATTGCCCTGTAAATTTTCCTTATTCCTTTCTTTTAATGGAAAGTGGGTTTTTATTCTGACACAATCAGGCATAAGTGAGAAAGAAAGAACCTTTCATTAGCTACATTTTATTTATGTGTAATTACAGTAAAACATCATAAGCCAGTTCCTAAATGCCTGAATTTATAAGAAAGTATCCTTACCCCCAAAAAGAACCTTCACTTCTCTGCTAGTATCCAGTTACCGTTCTTATTTCCAATAAGCAGGAAATGTTTTGAAAAAAACAACAATAGTAACATTTTCCTTACAAACTATTAGTTGTACTTTCTTAATTAAGGCCAATTCTTCAGGTATTAAAAAAATAAATAAATATCCTGAAGCAAATAATTATTATCCAATATCTTTATTTTGTCTTATCCTTTATCATAATTTTCAAAATGAGGTTTCTACGCTTACAACTCAGACATAAGGATCTCTCTTCTTTCCTAGTGCATCTAACAAGCAGTTGAATCATATGAAGTCTAAGAGGACGTGAAGGCTGACATTATTTTAGCTCTGATTGCAAACCCATTAAAGATCTCCTTAAATCTGGATGCTCCATCAGTTATCAGTTAACACTAAACTGTGTTTATATGAAATATGATTTAATCTGAGTTGAACAAGAGATTGTGGGACATGTGTTACCAGAATGTGTTTCTAAGAGCTTTGCAGCCATTAAATGTCTTTCTTGATGCCTGTGATTGATCTGAGTATTAGTGAACAGCATCATTTAAAGACATCCTCTCAGAACTGCCTGTCCAGTCTCCAAGGACTACATTGTGGTGTAACTTTCCAGGCAATGCCATGCAGAGGTCAATTTTTTTTAATAAGTGAGCTCATGAGGAGTTTATGATACTTTAAAAATATTTGGTGTTTATATTCACTTATAATGTACCATATTATTTAAGTGGCCAGACTTTGGAACAAAACAAATTACATTTGGCTTTGGATTCTGTGGCTTTATAGAGAATGTGTGTGTGTGTGTGTATGTGTGTGTATGTGTGTGTGTGTGTGTGTGTGTGTGTGTGTGTGTGTGGAGAGAGAGAGAGAGAGAGAGAGAGAGAGAGAGAGAGAGAGAGAGAGAGAGAGAGAGAAGATAACTATATAGTATAACTGCATGCATATGGAGAAAGAGGGAAGGGAGAGAGGGAGGGAGAGGGCAGAATGAGAGAGAAACTTTGCACATCAACCAGGATGCACCTGAGAGCTAGCCCAGATTAGGCATGGAATCCAGTTGTGTCCAAAGCCTGGAATCTTGTCCTGAAATCTCAGGAGTAGGACCATTCCCCCTCTGCCATGGCCTGCATCCACCCTGCCCTGGACTGCCACCCTTGCCTCTCTGTGTTCCCACCATTGCATCCTCACCAGGAAGTAGCTACGTAGAACCTCCTCTCTCCTTATAAAGTCATGTCCAGTATCACTTGGCAATCTTCCTTATGCAAATGAGGCAACTCAAGCTACTTGGCTATTGCCAATGATATATACTCACAGTCAAAGCCTTTACTCATCACTCAAACTTGTTTAAGTAGCCTTTGTTGTTGTTTTTTTAAGTAGCCTTTGTATGCACCCCAATTAAATGAGTTGTTTCATGAAAGTCTGTTCCCTGAGATCTCCAGAGCCTCTTACTTTTGAAGTCTCTTTCACCTCAAGTCATTCCACCCCCCACATTTCATCTCAGGATAGACTGGTAATGGTCAGGGAAATGGATTCTGAATGTCAGAATCAATTTTGACAGCCTCTAGCCTGAGACAACTTATAGTTAAGGTTTGAAACATGCATCACCATGCCTAATTACAATGCACTCATTCAGGAAAAAGTAAGATTGATTGTGGCAGCAGTAAAGCTCAAGTAAAATAAACATTACGATTCATGTGTATCATGATATTATTATAATGTGACAGTTTCTTGTACCCATTTTCTTTTTTCCACTGCCATTAGAGCAATCTGTCCTATCATTGCATCACTGAGGATCATCAATCATTAAACTTCTGCTGTCTACCTTTTCTTATACTTTATCTCCTCTTCTTTCCTTCTCATACTTCGTAGTCTTCCTCAACATAGCTATTCTGTGTATAAACCCCTATGGAATCCAGAAACATGGGCCAAATCTACGTAGTGGAAATTGATATCTTGAGATAAAATAATGCAATGGGCAGGTGAAAGTGCCAGAGAAGGCAGGCATGCAAGATACATCGGTGTCCCAGACTTGGTTATCTTGAATAAATAAACAGGTATCTGGACTTACTTATGTCATTTGTGCTGAAGCATGCCAGAATAATTATATTCTTGGAGCATTATAAAAGGAGTGTAATATAATTGTTGCTTATTTATGTTGTACCGAATTTATTCTGTGAGAATTTTGCTAAACACAAACAGTATAGTAATTAGTAGGAGCTACACCTTGCTTAATAGGGAAACCTGATAGAATAATTTGGGGAATTTAAAAAATACATTTTTAGTAGCCTGCTATCTTTCCTCTGAGTGCCACCAGGTCTCCCCCTCCAGGGTTCTTGGTCAATTATGAGACACCAGAGTACGTGTGAAAGTCACACCCCATTCTCCACTCAACTGTGGAGAATGTCCTGTCCATTGGCTAGATCTCGGTAGGGGTTTGAAGTTTACAGCCTGTATTGTCCTTAGCTAGTGCCATAGTTTGAGCGGGACCCTATGAGAATATACAGGGGGAGGAAGTCCCCCCTCAGGCACAGTCATAGGGGAGGGGAATATGGGGAAAATGGGAGGGAAGGAGGAATAGGAGCATACAAGGGATGGGATAACCATTGAGATGTAACAAGAATAAATTAATTTTTAAAAAGTAATAAATAAATAAATAAAATTAAACAAAGACAAGAAAAAAATACAATTTTAAATGAACAGATTTTCATGGTATAGACTTTTTGTTACTTTCCTTTCATGTTTTAATTATTCTTTCACTGACACTTTTCTGTGAATAAATCATTATTCACAGAATAATAGGCATGATGAATAAGGCTTATACCTTAGAGAAGAAAACTATGTAATGAAAATAATGAACTCTGAAATTTCAAAAGCTCTTTAATGATGTCATCATGCTTGGACCACCACAGGAAGAAAATGCCTGTCACTTGACTTCTGTTTTCACAAGAAGAAAAACAACAACAACAACAACAAAAAAAAAAACAAAAAACACAAAAAACCTTTTTCCGTGAAACTGTAAATGAATTCCTGACATAATCTTGCCTTCCAGTGTATACTTAGTAGTATCTATTCCTCTCAATGAAATTTTAAATTGAAATAGTAAAATTATTTAAAACATATGCTATGAATCAAATAATGTAAAACACCCAATAGAAATTTCATATCTATTTCATTATCTTTATACACAATTATTAAATTTACAAATATTTTAAACTGTTTAATTTTTAATTTCTTCATTCAATGGCAATTAAATAGGTTATTCATAGAAAAGTCATAATGTGTTCTTTAATAAACAATGAAAAGAACACTTTGTAAGACAAGTTATAGGTGAGACTTTTAAAAAGGAAGTGATTTCTTTTGAAATGTGTCAGCCTTTGCTGACACAAATCAAGTAACTTTCTACACTTTTCTTTGCGAAAAATTGTTACAAAGATCATCTAGATGATTCTGTTTGCATTCTGAAAATATACCATGGCAGATAATATGAGAAAATTTCTAAAAAATAATCATTTCCTCACTAGGTTCCTTTCCTTGTTTTTATAATAATATAATTAAAACCTATTAAAACAAATTAGAAAATATCTAACTTTCCATTATCTGTCACTGTCTTTAAGTTTTAGGTTTGATAAAATGTCATTTTTATGGATAAATTGTGATTTTCTTTACAATTGATTATTATACAAGAAACTGAATGTGTTAGGGATAAGAATTTGTCTTAGAAGACATCGTGAAACTAAGTTTCACTGGTTGATGTAACTAGACTGAATATAGTCAAAATATAAAAAGAAATGGATGTCATAAATGATTTCAGAAGCTCATATTGCTCAAATAAAGCATAACTCTCTAATTACTGGTTCATAATGTGCACAAATATCAGAAGCTATTATTGAGTACACTCAAAAAAAAGTGAGAGCCAAGTTAGAACTCACAGGTAATCAATTGGCCTTGATTTGAATGTTGGAAGTTATGATTTCAAACACAATACATTTCAACAAATTTTTGAAATAAAAATGTAGTTTTCAGTTAATGATTAGGTGCCTAATAGTGAAAAGTTTTCTTTTAATGACTTCCATGTAGAAAATACTTATGGGTGCTAAAGAATTTGGCTGACAGTCAAATACTGTAATCTAATTCTATAAATTTAGAAATTAATCTTTTCTTGGATAGTATATGCATTCTAGATATTCATTGTGATAATCAATGATTTGAATATGTATTTAATAGTGAATATGTTATATTATTTGAGGCATTTTAAAAATTGTTTCATGGGCAGAATTGGAGCTATTCATCTGGAATTAGTTAATGCAATCAGGTCTTACTAATTCCTTCTATTCCCATTACAAAAACAACTCATAGCATATTTATGTTATTGTTTTTTCATATATATATTCATTGTGGATAGAACTGGGTTTCACATAAACAATTGTTTTAAGTATGTCATTTACTCTACTGTATTCATTGCCTCTCTTTAATCTCACCACATTTTCTCCTGTGACCAGTCTCCTACTTTCTCTTCATCTCTCTTTTTGCTTTCATGTCTTATCTGTAACATCCGAATTATATTGTGCCATATGATATATATATATATATATATATATATATATATATAATATGTATATGATTTTATATATCTTTAATGCATTTCCAAAAACACAAATAGGGAAAAATATAATATTCTTTCTTTTTTCTGATTTATTCTTAAATATGATGATCTCATGTTGGCTCTACTTTCTATCAAATGGCACAATTTAATTTTTTAGGTGCAATAAAATTTCATACTGCATGCATTATATACTTCCTTTATCTAGTAACCTATTGATGGCCACTTCAGTTTTTCATCACTATTTCTGTGATAATAATCTAATAGGTTGCGTGTAAAATATACATATGCTGTCCTCAGGTTCATACTCAACCTTGGCATAGTGGAGCAAATGGTAGTACTAGATTTTTAAAAAAGAAACCTTAATACCAATTTCTAGTAGTTGCTAGGCCAATTTACAGTCATAACTATAATAAAAGGCTTCCCTTTTCCTACCATGTTGCTATCCCTTCTTGGTTTTGGCTATGTTTGTTTGTTTTGTTATTTTAATTTGTCAGTGGTTATCATTGTGGCAAAATTGAATATTAACTTTTTTCACTTGTAATTTTGGTCTATATTAAAAATGTTGAAGTCTTTTCATAAGGAACCGGTGTCCCATATGAGTTTTGTTGTTGTGTCGTTGCTTTGTTTTCTTTTAAGTTTTTTTGTGGTGCTTTCTGTTAAGAGGCTTGTATTTTGTAACTTGTGTTTAGTGTTTTTGTTTTCACCTCCAGTTCCTATCTTTTTTAAAAATCTAATCACTTTACAGCCTGATACCATCCCCTTAACCACCCAGTCCTACCTTTATGTCCCCATTACCCCATTCTCCCTTCTACTTCTTTTCAGAAGAGGAGGTCTCTAAGATGTACTAACCCAGCAGCAAGGTCATTATGTGGATCTCCTAACAATGGGAGTCAGGGGTGTCTCTGATCCTGTTACCTGTCTTTGGATCCCTTTCCCCTAGCAGAGATGCCTTGTCTGGTCCCATTTAGTTTTATGTAAGCTTGACAAAAGCTACAGTCATCTGAAAGAGGGGACGCTCAATTGAGAAACTACCTTCATAAGATCAGGATATAGCAGAGCTATAATGCATTTACTGAACTAGTGATTAATAAGGAGGTCCTAGTCAATTGTGGCTGACACAATCTATTCAGTTGGCAATCTTGGTTTCAGTACAAAAGCAGGCTTATCAAGCCTTGTAGAGTTGAAAGTAGGCAGTGCCCCTCTACAACTTTATCACCATTACCTGCCTTCAATTTCTTGCCCTATTTGAGTTCCTGTATTGACTTCCTTCAGCGATGGACTATACAATGAGAAAGTGTAAGCCAAAGAAACACTTTCCTCCCTAGCTTGCTTTTGAACATGGTGTTGCATCTCAGCAGTAGAAACCATGAATAAGGCGGAGCCTTCTACCAGAAATTAATATGTAGGTGAAAGAAGGCATATACTTCAATGGGGTAGAATCCTGGGATATGAAGATAACTCTAGATGAGATTCCTAGAAGTAGAGGATATGAAGAATGAAGTGGCCACCTTCCATAGATAGGTAGGACTTCCATTGGAGAGAGTGTAACACCAACCCACGTGCAAAACATTCAACCCAAACTTTACTTTGCCTAAAACATGTTCATGGGTAAAGATGGAGCAGAGACTGAGAGAATGGCCAAACAATGACTGGCCCAACTTGTGACCCACCGCATGGAAGAGAGACAACCCTTGACACTATTAATGATATTCTGCTATACCTGCAGACAAGGGATTAGCATAACTGTTCTCTGAGAGGCTCCACCCAACATCAAATCAAAACAGATGCAGAGACCTACAGCCAAATATGAGGTATAGCTTGGGAAGTCTTGTGAAGAGTTGAGGGAAGAATAGAGAGATCCTTGAGAGGACAAGAACTCCACAAGATGACTAACATAGGCAACTAACCAAGGACCAAGTGGACTCACAGAGACTGAATCACCAACCAAAAGCATGTATGGACTGGACCTAGGTCGTCTACATATAGCTGATAGGCAGCTCTGTCTTTATGAGAGTCCTCTGGCAATTAGAGTGGGTCCTATCCCTGACAGAGACTCTGTGGCCTGCTTTTGGATGGCTTTCTCCTAGTTGGCCTCAGGTGAAAAGGATGAGCTTAGCCCTGATGGGACTTGTTTTGTAGGGGTAGGTTGGGAGGGTCTTTCCTTTTCTGAGGAGAAAGGGAAGGTGAAAAAGAAAAATGGTGCTAGGATGGATGAAAGAGAAGGGGGAAGTAGAATTACATTGTGTATAATTATATACTATACAATTTTATATAAGCAATATTGTACATAATTATATTGTAATCATATTATAACTCAAATTTTAAAGTAGATTGAAGAGCCAAATGTAAGATTTGAAATTCTAAAGGTATTAGTGGAAAATATAGGGGAATTTTATTAACATGTTGCCTTTCTGATAACACTCCAATAGACTAATAAACAAATAAGAATGAGTAAATGGTATAAATTACTTGAGTGATAAAATTTCTGCATAGCAAAACACATACTAAGTCTAGTAAAGATATAGCCTAAAGAAAGAAAATATTACCACAAGCTATATATCTCATAGCAAATGAAGGTATAGAACAGATAAATTAAAAAATTAATTATCTAAACTCTAAACAACCCATTTGCTTAATTGAAAATAAAATCAACAGATTCTATCAAAAAAAGATATGCAAACTCAAATGATTTTAAACAGAACTATCATACTTAGTAACTCTCAACTAGATATTATATCTGTGATCTTTCGATCTTAACAATTTCACTCAGTTACAGAATAAGTCTGTATAGATGAACAAAGTTAACAAAGTTCACTTAATTTTAAAAATTGATACAAGTGAATGCTATTCACCAAGCAGATTGTATTCATGTATTTAGGAATATATATATATATATATATATATATATATATACATGTACTTAAATGTATGTAAGAGTAATTAATGAAAAAAAAGGTGATTAATTTGAAAAAGAGCAAGAAGTTCTATATGGAAGTGTTTGGAGGGAGGAAAGGGAAAGGGGAAGTGATTCAATTATGTTATAATCTCAGAAAATAACAGAAATACCCTTTTAAAAGTTTTTTTTTTTTTACTCTAAGATGAATCCAAATGCTTGGTAGCCAATAAATACAGATTATTTATTTTATTTTATTAGTAAAAGTGAATTGATAATCAGTTTGCCAAATGGTATTTTCTTTAAGTGAAAAATTGTACATATTGAAACTTGTTAAATTAAATTAAATTTAATTTAATTTACTCTTTTTGTCTCATCTCTCTTTCCTAACCTATCAGATTGGTAACTTAGTTCTACAAATGGGAAAGATTTTATTAAGAAGATAGTACAGAGGATCCAAGATGGTGGCACTGAACACACATGTGTCTGATCAGTAGTACAGCAGTGACTACACAGCAACCTAAAGACTGAACTGAAAATTACAGATCACTGGTACTGGTGATTCCTAAGTGAAAGGGGTCCATACTATGTGGAGCATGGGTGGGTCCAGCTTCTAGCCACAAGCTTAACACACAGAAAGGTCCATGGGTCCCTACAGGCATAGTTACTGGCTCCAAGAACTAGCTGCACTCCTGGCAAGGGCACAGCATCTGAGCTTTGTCACTCATACAGAGCTGTGGGCTACAAAAACACCTGTGGCTAGGTCCAGAAACTACCATCCAATGGCCAAGACAGCAAGATGGCTAAAGGCCGGTTTAGAAACACACACACACACACACACACACACACACACACACACACACACACACACACGCATACACACAAAGCCAAACTATTATGACATCTCCAGAACCCAGTTATCCCAAAGCAATCGGATCTAGAATCTCTAATACATCTGAAACACACACACAAAAAATGACTTTATATCTTTCCTTATAAAGATGATAATTGAGATCAGGTATGGAGATTCCTCCAGAGGATCTCTTATTGTATAGGATTGTTTTTGCTATTCTGGGCTTTTTGTTTCTCCATATCAAGTTGAGAATTGTTCTTTCAATATCTTCAAAATATTTTGTAGGCATTCTGAAAGGGATTGCATTGAATCTGTAAATTGCTTTTGGTAAGATGGCCATTTTTACTATGTTAATTCTCCCGATCCACGAACAAGGTAGATCCCACCATCTTCTGATGTCATTTTTAATCTCTTTCTTCAGAGATTTAAAGTTTTTTTCAAACAGGTCCTTCACTTGCTTGGTTAGGGTTATTCCTAGATATTTTATATTGCTTGTGGCTATCGTGAAGGGAGTAATTTTCCTAATTTCTTCCTCTGCCTGTTTGTCATTTGTATATAGGAAAGCTACTGACTTTTTTGAGTTTATTTTGTATCCTGCCAATTTGCTGAAGGTGTTTATCAGCTGTAGGAGTTCTCTGGTGGAATTTTGGGTGTCATTATACACACTATCATATCATCTGCAATTAGGGATAATTTGACTTCTTCTTTTCCCATTTGGATACCCTTGATCTCTTTTTGGTGTCTTATTGCTCTTGCTAGAACTTCAAGAACTATATTGAAGAGATATGGGGAAAGTGGGCAGCCTTGTCTGGTCCCCAATTTTAGAGGGATTTTCTTGAGGATCTCTCCATTTAATTAAATGTTGGCTATTGGTATGCCATATATAGCCTTTATTATGTTTAGATAAGTGCCTTGTATTCCCACTCTCTCCAGAACTTTAAACAAAAACGGGTGTTGGATCTTGTCAAATGCTTTTTCTGCATCTAAAGAGATGATCATGTAGTTTTTCTCTTTCAGTTTGTTTATATGTTGGATTACATTGATGGATTTCCGTATGTTAAACTATCCCTGGAAGCTGTACTATAGAGCAATAGTAATTAAAACAGCATGGTACTGGCACTGCAATGGGCTAGTGGATCAATGGAATCGAATTGAAGACCCAGAGATGAATCCACACACATTTGGTCACTTGATTTTTGACAAAGAAGTCAAATCCATTCCATGGAAAAATGACAGCATCTTCAACAAATGGTGCTGGTCTAACTGGATGGCTACATGTAGAAAAATGCAATTAGACCCCTATTTGTCACCATGCACAAAACTCAAGTCTAAGTGGATTAAAGACCTCAACCTAAAACCAGAGACATTAATCCAGTTAGAGGAAAAAGTGGGGAAGAGTCTGGAACACATAGGTACAGGAGAAACTTCCTGAATAGAACACCAACAGCCTAGGCCTTAACGTCAACAATTAATAAATGGGACCTCATGAGGCTGAGAAGCTTCTGTAAGGCAGGTGACACTGTCAAGAGAACAAAGCGACAGTCTACAGACTGGGAAAAGATCTTCACCAACCCTTCATCTGACAAAGGTCTAATATCCAAAATATATAAAGAACTCAAGAAATTAAACACCACAAAACCAAACAACCCAATTACGAAATGGGGCCTGGAACTTAACAGAGAATTCTCAACAGAGGAATATCAAATGGGCGAGAAACACTTAAAGAAATGCTCGTCCTTGTTAGTCATCAGAGAAATGCAAATCAAAACGACACTGAGATTCCATCTTACACCCATCAGAATGGCTAAGATCAATAACTCAACTGACACCACATGCTGGGGAGGATGTGGAGAAAGAGGAACACTCCTTCATTGCTGGTGGGAATGCAAACTAGTACAACCACTTTGGAAATCTATCTGGTACTATCTCAGAAAAATGGGAAAAGGGCTTCCTCAAGACCCAACTATTCCACTCCTTGGAATATACCCAGAAGATGCACTACCACACAACAGGGACATATGCTCAACTATGTTCATAGCTGCCTTATTCATAATAGCCAGAACATGGAAACAGCCTATGTGTCCTTCAGTAGAAGAATGGATAAAGAAACTGTGGTACATTTACACTATGGAATACTACTCAGCTATTAAAAACAAGGAATTTCCGAAATTTGTGGACAAATGGATTGAAGTAGAAATTATCATATTGAGTGAGTTCACCCAGAAGCAAAAAGGGTTAAATGGTATATACTCACTTCTATTGAGACACTAGTCCAAGGGGTACGTCCCCATGAAAAACTTTACCTACCAGGAAAGTGGGACAGAGGGGAAGACATCCTATTGAGACTTTAGGTGTGATAAGCCTGGGAGAATGAGGAAATAGAAGGATCCAGAGGGTCCTGGAAAACTACAGGCAGGTCTGGGCCCTGGGGTCCTCCTCAAACTATGGCACCAGCCAAGGAAAATATAGGCAGTAAACTTGGAACCCTTACCCAGAACAGCCGATGGACAGGACATTCTCCACCGTTAAGTGGAGAAGGAGATCTGACTTTCACACAAACTCTGGTGCCCCATATTTGACCATGTCCCTTGGATGGGGATGCCTGATGGTACTCAGAGGAAGGATAATAGGTCACCAAGAAGAGACTCAATACCCTATGAGCATATACAGGGTGAGGAGGTCCCCCTCAGTCACAGATGTAGGGGAGGGGAATGGGGGGGAAGTGGGAGGGAGGGAGGAATGGGAGGATACAAGGGATGGGCTAACAAATGAGATGTAATATGAATCAATTAATAATATAAAAGGAAAAAAATAAAGATGATAATTGACGAAATGAATAAAATTCTTAAACAAATACAAGAAGGCCAGGCATGGTGGCACGTGCCTTTAATCCAAGCACTTGGGAAGGCAGAAGCAGGCAGATTTACTCTGAGTTCAAGGCCAGCCTGTACTACAGAATGAGTCTAAGACAGCCAGGATGACACGGAATAATCCTGTCCCTTCCCCCCAAAAAAAATCCAAGCAAAGGAAGATATAGGCAAACAGATTGAAGCCCTTAGAGAGGCCATGACAGAGGCTAATAAAAACACAAACTGAGGAAAGCCTGGAAAGAGAGAACTTAGAAAAGAAAACAAGAATTGCAGAGGCAAGTAGAGCATAAATAATACAAGGGATGGAGAAAAGAATAGCAGATGTAGAAGATACAATGGAAGAATTTGATGCAGCCATCAAAGGAAACTTTAAATCTAAAAAAAAAAAAATTGTAACACATAGACACCATAAAATTATGAAACCTTGGGAGAACAGGAATTGAGAAAAGAGAAGATGCCTGGCTCCAGGGCCGAGAAAACATGTTCAACAAAATCATAAAAGAAAAACTTCCCAAATTTAAAGAAAGACAAACCTAAAAACATACAAGAGGCCTACAAAACACCAATACAGTAGTTCATAAAAGCTAGAGTAATAAGACAACAAAAAGCTATCAAGGGGATCACATAGGAAATGAGGAAGTCAAAGTATCACTATTTGCAGATGATATGATAGTGTACATAAATGGCCTCCAGAATTCTACCAGAGAACTCATGTAGCTGATAAACCCCTTGAGCAATGCAGCTAGATACAAGACTAATTAAAAGATAGTATCCCTCCTGTATACAAATGACAAACTGGTGGAGAAAGAAATTAGGGAAAACATACTCATCACGTATAATATAAAGTATCTTACTGTAACTCTAACCAAGCATGTGAAAGACTTGTATAAAAAAAACTTCAAGTCCCTGAAGAAAGAAATTGAAGAAGATATCAGAAGAATGAAAGATCTCCTATACTCATGGATCTGAAAAATCAACATAGAAAAAAATGTCCATCTTACCAAAAGCAATCTACAGATTCAATGCAATCCCTGTCAAAATACCTACACAATTCTGTATAGACATTGAAAGATGTATTTTCTACTAATTGTGGAAAAACAAAGACAAACATACCTAATGTCTAGCTGTACTATAGTGCAACAGTAATAAAAACGACATGGCACTGGGATAGAAATAGGCTGGTTGAAAAATGGATTTAAATTAAAGACCCAAAAATAAAGCGACACACTGATGGACACTTGGTATTTTGACAAAGAAGCCAAATCCATCCAATGGAAAAAAAGACAGCATCTTCAACAAATGGTGCTGACCTACATGTCTACATGTAGAAAATGCAGACAGATCCATATTTATCACCCTGCACAGAACTCAAGTCCAAGTGGATTAAAATTCAGCATAAAACCAGACACAGTAAATATGTTACAAGAAAGTGGGAAAGAGCCTTGAACTCATTGACAGAAGAGACAATTTCCTAGTCAGAACACCAATAGTTGAGGCGCTAAGATCAACAATTAAAAAATGGGACCTCATGAAACTAAAAAGCTTCTTTCTATAAGGCAAAGGAAACTGTCTCTAGAATAAAAATACACTTTATAGACTGGGAGATCTTCATCAACCATACATCTGATAAAGGGCTAATATCCAATATATGTAAAGAACTCATAAAATTAAACACCACCAATCCAAATATTACAATTAACAATGGGATTTAGAACTAAACATAGAATTCTCAACAGGATGTGGGGAGAGAGGAACACTCCTTCATTGCTGGTGGGAATGCAAACTAGTACAGCCACTTTGGAAAACTATCTGGTGCTATCTCAGAAAAATGGGAATAGGGCTTCCTCAAGACCCAGCTATTCCACTCCTTGGAATATACCCAGAAGATGCTCCAGCACACAACAAGAAAATTTGCTCAACCATGTTCATAGCAGCCTTATTCATAACAGCCAGAACATAGAAACAGCCTAAGTGTCCCTCAGTAGAAGAGTGGATAAAGAAACTGTGGTACATATACACTACTCAGCTATTAAAAAGAAGGAATTCCCGAAATTTGTGGATAAATGGATTGAGCTAGAAATGATCATAATGAGTGAGTTAACCCAGAAGCAGAAAGAATCAAATGGTATATACTCACTTATATCTGCATACTAGCCCAAGGGGCATGTCCCACGAAAGCCTTCACTTACCAGGAAACTGGGACAGAGGGGAAGGCATCCTATTGGGACTCAATTTGAGAGACGCATGGGAGAATTGCAAAATAAAAGGATACAGAGGGTCCTAGAAATCTACAAGTAGAACAATATGATAGGCAGATTTGGGCCCAGGGGTCCCGCTCAAACTAAGGCACCAGCCAAGGACAATACAGGAGGTAAACTTTAAACCCTTTCCCAGATCTAGCCAGTGGTCAGAATATTCTCCACAGTTGAGTGGAGAGTGTGATATGACTTTCTCACGTACTCTGGTGCCTCACATTTGACCATGTCCCCTGGAGGGGGAGACCTGGTGGCACTCAGAGGAAGGACAGCAAGTAGCCAAGAAGAGACTTGATATCCTATGAGAATATATAGGGGGAGGTAATCCCCCTCAGTCACAGTCATAGGGGAGGGGAATAATAGGAAAATGGGGGGGGGGAGGAAAGGGAGGATACAAGGGATGGGATAAACATTGAGATGTAACAAGAATAAATTAATAAAAAAAAAGAAAAAAAGAAAAGAAAATACAATAAGCAAAAAAAAAAAAAAAAAAGAATTCTCAACAGAGGAACTTTGATTGGACAAAACAAACAAACAAACAAACAAACAAAAAACACCTGAAGAAATGCTATCTGCCCTTAGTTATCAGAGAAATGCAAATCAAGATAACTCTGAGAAATCATTTTACACCTACCAGAATGTCTAAGATCAAAAATTTAAGTGACAGCACAAGCTGCCCAGGACGTGGATAAAGAGCAACACTCCTCTAGTGCTGGTGAAAGTGCCAACTTGTACAGCTACTATAGAAACCAATCTGTTTTTTTTTTTCCATTAAGTAAAAATAAGTAGCACAATCTGGGCACTTTCCTTAATGAAAAAAAAAAAAAAAAAAAAAAAAAACCCAAAAACAAACAAAAAGGAAAACAGACCTAGACATTCAGGAGTTTTTCCAGTTCACCCACTGACTATATATCTGCCAAAACCTTTCTTCATTATGTGACCCTGGGGAGCATGAACGGTGAAGAGGGCCCTTCCCTGCTTTTGCCACCAGCCATACTGAAGAGCATAGCACACTGCTTCCCCCTTGAGAGAAGAGAGTGTCGCAAAACCAGTCCACAGACTCATTTTTCCAATCTAGCACCTCTCTTCTGAAAAGTAACACTGCGGTCCTCTTCAAGTGTCTTCATAGCTTAGGTTGCTTAATGTGGGAGAGTGGTAGGTGTCGGGCTGGCCCTCGGTGTCATCGTGCTAAAACATAGGTACCTAGACAAAGCATCTGCTGGAACAGGGTGGTTTGACCCCTGGACTGTCTGCCTTGCTAACAAAGATCCATCTCCAGTCACACCTGGTCAAGTGCTATTCAACTGTGGCGCCACGGAAAGTCAAACGTCAGATTCAAGCTAAGGGGTTTTGTTTGTTTATTTGTCTAACTCAACCAAAATTCACTAAAGGAATTAAATAAAGGCGCGTTCTTTAAAAAAAAAAAAAAGAAAGAAAGAAAGAAAAGAAAGAAAAGAAAGAAGAAACCAATTGGCCCATTCTCAGAAAATTGGGAATAGTGCTATAGCATTTCTGGGCATATACCTGAAAGATGCTCCACCATAAAACAAGGACATATGCTCAACTGTGTTCATAACAGCTTTACTCATAAGAGACATAAGTTGGAAAATACCTAGATGTCTCCCAACTGAAGAACGGATAAAGAAACTGGTCCATTTATACAGTGGAGTAGTACTTAGCTATTAAAAAACAAGGAAATTTTGAAATTTTCAGGGAAAATTGATGGAAGTAGAAAAGATCAGCCTCAGTGAGGTAACCCAGACTCAGAGAGACATGCATGGTATATATTCACTTATAAATGGATATTATTCGAACATAGATGTCTTCTGAGAGATTCCGCCTAGCCTGGGATTGTGACAGATCCTGGTACTCTCTGCTGGACTCCAGGTGGACCACTGATAGTGGTATGAAAGAATGGGAGACACTATAAGGACACAGAAGGTTCAGGAAACCCAGAAGGAGACCATCAATGGTGGTGGATATAGACACAGGTGGCCCTGCACAAACTGTTGCTCCAACCAAGGACAATACATACAGTAAGCCTAGATACCCTGTTCAGATATAGCTAATGGGCAGCTCATTCTCTTTGTTTGTGGGGAGAGTGGGGACTGCCTCTCATTTGAAGTCTGGTGCCCCTTTTTTGATCACTTCATTTTGGTGAGGAGTCCTGGTAGGGACACAGAAAAAGGGGAGGCAGGCTATGCAGATGAGCCTGCTATGCTGTGGTCCTATGATAGGGGAGGTGGTTCTCTTCTGTCAGAGGTCTAAGGGAGGGGACTATGGTAGAAAAAGAGGGAAGATGGGGTTGAAGATACAAGGGAAGGGATAACAATAGGGATGTGATCTGAATAAATTATAATGACTTGAAATTAAAAAAAGAAGATATACAAAGATGGCAGACCTTGAAATCTAGTCCAGATTAAATGAGGCCATTCTTTTTTTTTTTCCCCCATGGATAAGATATTCAAATATCTTTATCTTCTAGTCTATCTTATTCTCCTACCAATGCAGGCAACCCATTCTTTCCTCCTATTTGCTCATTTTCATTTTTTAAAACATATGGTCGTGCATTTTCATAAGACATTTGTCAAAAGACAATTCTTTCATCGTGCTGTCTTTTTGTAGTAACTGTCAAAACTTGTCACGCAGCCAACTCTCAATGCCTATAGTCACAAAATGAACATCACTTGGCACTGCTCATTGATAGTGACAAGGAGAGTTCCAAGGTAATTCAGTGCTTGTGAAACTTGCACTGGCCTTTAAGATTCTTTAATTCATGGACTCTACTACACCTCACTACTCCATTTCTTTAGCCTCATTTCCTCTTGCCTGCTCTTTCTCACGCAGTGCATGCACCTTGCTCTGGCACCCCAGGGAGTGTGAAGTGGTGAATTCCTTGCTTTCTTTGCTCCCCAGATATCCGTATGGATAACATCCTCTCTGATAGCCTTCACTATGGTTGCGTTTTCCCAAAATTAAGTATAATGATAAAATATATGTCAATACTCATTGCATTCTCAACTCAAATACTTTGACCTTTTTATACATGATTTACTTGATTGTTAATGATAAGTACTTTTCACAAACTATCTTCCACATTTTACTCAACATTTATAATGTAATATTTAGGTAGTAGATTGAATATTAATTTCTATCATAGCAAGAGATTATTTTTACCTGAATGAATTTAAACTATCCATCCATAAAATATCTTGACAGCTGAGATTATTCAATAGATAATTTAGAATTAATTTCTAATGTTTCATCGTTCCTTAAAATGTATTTTTCTTTCTATAAGTTACTAAAAGCAGTTGTTCTAGTCTACTGGACTCTCTGTAAAGGTCACTATAAGCATAATCAATGTGTAGAAGTTTCTGTGCCAACATTAGGTTACACATAGTGGTAGAATGCTTGCCTAGCCTGCATAAGCCCTGTGATCAGTCATAGTGTTACCCAAAGACATAAAAATCACAGTCAACATTTTTGAAGAGGAAATCTTGGTAAACTGACCACTGTGATCCATTTAGCTTAATCTATTGTGAAGGTTTTCAGTTCTCTCACCAACCTTTGGTAACACACACCATAGTTTCTGTGAACCTACTTTTCATTGGATGCTGTGAAAATTCATGACCTGCTCAAGAGATTCCTATTCTCAGTTTCATTTGAAACATTAAAGTCCCTTCCCTACTTGCTCTATATATCTGACAGTAAGTACTTCAATTAGCTCATATTCAAGTTTTTGCATGCATGTTCATAGTTTCTTTCTTTATTGACTTATCAAATATCCCTCTTATCCAAATTCTATCTCTTTTGTTCAAGAACATGTCTCAAAACCCTTTCCAAGTTGGTTTGTTAACTCTCTCCTCAGATACACACATAAGAATCTTTTTACTTGTTATGCAATGCCATAGATTATCACTGTAGATATATAAATAGCAACACATGTGTGTGAGTACATTAGCCATTTCATATTATATAAACATCTAAAAATTCATGTTGTGCAAAAGAACTACTAAGAGCATTTATTTATTAATTAAAAAGTAAAATAAATACTTCAGCGAACTGAGTTGCAAAGTAATACTTATAGACTAAGCTAATTCTAGAATGAAAAACTAAAACATTTAGGTACTGTTTCACCTGACCTAAGAAATATGGGGCTGAAATTGTACTGTTTAAATACTAGAACTCCTGATTTTGCTTCCCCTACTAGTCATGGATTGAGAATCACTGAAGAGTGATATTTTTCAGGGGTGTGTGATAGATGGGAAACAAATCTACAAAACTGGAGATGAAACATGCAACACATAAAAGATGACGTGTAATGATGAACTTTTTATTAGATGTCATTATGGTATACAGACATCACAGTAGTTGGGAGGTGTAATGTGGATTAGTTTATGTTTCCAAAAACAATTGCATACATTTCAAGTTCATCGTTGATATAAACAAGGTTTTTTTTAAATCTGTAATATAATTGAAATTTGATGATCATTTTAATGTTGTGACATGAAGCTCTTAGGAACATAACTAGGAACTTATAATGAATTAATTCATTTTTCCCAAGGTTAATTCTTATAAAATTTGGCTCCCTTTCACTACAAGAAGATATTAGGTAAAGTTGTCTCTTTTGTTTTGTTTTGTTTTCATGGAACTATTTGTTGGCTGGCTAAACAAAATCAAGTTTTTGCCAGATGTGGCTAATATCTCTTTGGACAAAAAAATCTTTTAAAATCAATATGTTTCACACATTCTATTATAGCAACAAGAAACATACTTAAGTGTAGAGAAATTTTAATCTAGCAACATGTCTTCCCTGGCAAGGGATCACATCCAATGACCTGTGTGAATCCAGTGGAATACAGACATGTCTTTAATAAACACAGTTAATCTCAAACAATGATGTCTTAATCCAGTGGAATACAGACATGTCTGTCTTTAATAAACACAGTTAATCTGAAACAATGATGTCTGAATGAATGACAGACAAAGTGATGAATCAGAGAAAGATTTGCCAAAATGATTTAGAGATATGATACACTCTATTTGTATGAGAACACAGAGGAAAAAAGCTATTTACAAGCAAGGAGAGAGAAAGAGAGAGAGAGAGAGAGAGAGCAAAGGAGTATATACAGACAGTACAGTAAAATAAAGTTTGGAGCAGTTTGGTGCAGTTCACTTGAGTGCAGTTAATTTCAGGCAGTTCAGTTCATGTAGTTCAGAGGCAGCTCATCCAAGTAGAGCAATTCAGAGAATAAAGAAGAAAAGCTAGTTGGAATCAGTCTACTTGGATAGGAGTTTTGATTCAGAACAACTGAGTTGAAACACAAAGCCAGTGTTCAGAAAGAACTGTAAAGGATAATACGCTTATTAAGAAGCAAGTCTCGTGTGAAAATCAGACCCCACTCTCCACTCAAATGTGGAGAATGTCCTGTCCATTGGCTAGATCTAGGTAGGGTTTGAAGTTTACTGCACGTATTGTCCTTGGCTGGTATGAACTCTGGTGCCAAGTCCCCTGGATGGGGAGACCTGGTGGCACTCAGAGGAAGGATAGCAGGTTACCAAAAAGAGACTTGATACCCTATGAGCATATACAGGGGGAGGAGGTCCCCCTCAGTCACAGTCATAGGGGAGAGGAGTAAGGGGAAAATGGGAGGGAGGGAGGAATGGGAGGGTACAAGGGATGGGATAACCATTGAGATGTAATATGAATAAATTAAAAAAAATACTAAGGAAAAGCAAGTCTCAGAGGCTGAAAACATTCTAAGCATAGGTTAGCAGACAGAGACTGGACACTGAATCTTAACAATTGGGCTTACAGATGATTAGGTTGTACAGAGACTAAAAGCTTTTGGGCCTAGATATAGGGCCATATAGAAACACTACGGGCTCAGCACAAAGCATGTATTTTCAAAGCTTGGCTAGATGAAGGTGTCAGTTTGCAGATTTAAGACAGCAGAAGCACTTTGGTGACTCTGTTATTATACAATGTACTTTAGTAGCTTAACAGCCTGGGATAAGATAGAGGAAAAAGAAAAAAAAAGTTCTATACTATTCACAAGGATTTTGCAAACTCTAAAGATATGTTTACTGACTGTTTACATGAATTATTGTCTGCAGTGGACAGGGCAATATCAGGTATTAATTGAAACTTTGGATTTCAAAATGCAAATGCAGAGTGTGTAAAAGATGTTTTTAGATCTTTAAAGCTCAATCAGTAGTCATGGACGAATGGTTTAGACCTACTGTTGGTATTGACCCCAATGACTATGCACAAGCAATAACCAATAATCCTAGATATAAAAATTACATTTTGTTCAATCTTAGAGACAAGGTCATTGGAAAAGTGATTGTAGACAAGGTTTTCCTAGAAACTTCTCTAAAAGAACTTAGGATTCTGGGATTTGTAAAATGTGTGGTTCAGGTAGGCCTTTGACTAATTCATGCACATCAGCAAGACATATGTAAGGTAATCCTGTAAATACAGAAATTTCTGGACTCCTGTAAATACAGGAAACTCTGGATGTAGGATATGCCCCCCCTCTCTCCCCCCCCCTCTCTCTCATGAATAAACAGGAAAGAGATGCTACTTAAGAGCAATGAGCATACAGACATGCACAGGTTTGTGCACGTGCACACACCCACACACACAGAGAGGCAGAGTCAGAGACAAAAAGGAGAGAGACAGAGAGAGACAGAGGGAGACAGAGAGAGACAGGATGAGAGAGACAGAGACAGGGAGACAAAGACAGAGACAGAGACAGGGAAAGAGACAGAGACAGAGAGAACACTACATTCAAGTTCAGGAGTACCATACAGTTGAGTGCAGTTGAATTCACATAATTCTGTTCATGGAGGACAGAGGCAGTTTTTCCAAACAGAGCAATTCAGCGCGATGAGAAGCAAAGCTAGTTTGAATCAGTCATCTTGCAGAGGAGTTTTGAGCCAGAACAACTGAGGTAAAACAGCCAGCAAGAGTTCAGAAAGAACTGTGAAGGATGAGCTTACTCAGCAGTAAGTCTCAGACGCTGAAACCATTCTAGGCCTAGGTTAGCAGGCAGAGGCTGGAAGTTGAAGCCTTCAAGGTCCAGACTTAAAGAAGATTAGATTTTACTGGGGCTAGAAAATTCAAACCTAGGGCTATTGATAGGTACATAGAAGTTCTCTCAGCTCAGCACAAGCCATGTGTTTGGCTCTCATCTCGTCCTCTCATCTGAGGACATACAAACACTGACACCTGGATACCACCTAGCCAGACTTCATTACTTTTGGTCTTTATTTGCTTATTTATCTTCCGTCAAAAAGAAAATATTTTGTGGATAAATGACTACATATAGTTAAATGATATAATTATATATTATGTGTATTTGGTGAGGGGGAGAGGTTAAGTGATGAAGAGATAATATGGGGTAAGACAGAGACAAGGACAAGTCAACAGCTAATACGGGTTTTGTCTTCACTGGCAAGGAAACTCCATGAGAGTAGTAGATTTTTTTTGCTTTTGTTTTAACCATTCTTCCAATGGTTCCATTACCCTGAATTTCTCTGAATGTATTACAGTTCCATGAACTTACTGAGCTTCTGGCAAAACACCAACATCCACCTATGGCGCTACTGTGAAGATGTGATAAAATGAGATCTTGAAAAGTGCTTAAAACACTGTACAAAGACATTGAGTCATTTTTCTTTCATTGATTTTGTATTACTAATCTTTTCAAAATTTTCACAAATAGTTGCTCTCTTTCATTGCAGCCATTTGTTTAGCCATCGGTCTTGGGGTATTATTGCTGTGATCATATATCATTAACAGTTGATATAATCCTTGAAACTTCCGCTTAAGGTGTCTTCCTGAAAAAGTAGTTTGAGTTTGGTACTCTTCGGATTCTAGATTTTATCTTGACCACAGATAATTTTAACAAAGTTATTTTGATACTGAATGTTCTTAGAAGTACCTATACAGCATGAAGGAAATCCTATGTTGGTAGTTTCTCATGTTGCCATCTTCTCTATATACAGCAAATTTCTTAGAAATCACATCTATAGTCCATCTTCATCTATAGAGTGGAATGAGTTTCATATATTGAAATCTTTGCCTCAGTTAGAGGCTCTGATCTGAGTACTTTTGAGACCACAGGGATTTTGTCCTGGTTTTCTATCCTATAATTGCTTATAATACATTGAATCTCCAGACGCTGGACAAATATATCTGGCCATAGCCATTAAATCAGCCATTGGAGTCTCATTCAAAAGAGACTGATACTAGGTGTTGAGCTGATTGCCACAACCTGGCTCTTGCCTTCTAAATCTATTATTAAGACCAGGTTCTTCTTGACTATCAAAGTAAAAGATAACTAAGAGAGAATGTATATAGAACATTTAAAAAATGTCATCTTCTCTGACTCTTAATAGATGTCTCCAGGTCAGCTTGGACTGTCACCTTTGTCCTAGAACTGAGGTATCACATGAGCATGTACATGCATGATTCTTTTATTCACAAATATCAGATCTGCATCTTTTTCCATTTATTTATTTATTTATTTATTTATTTATTTATTTATTTACTTTACATCCTGATTGCAGCCTCTTCTTGCCTCTCATCCAGGTCACTCCCTCCCTTCTTCTTCCCCCATCCCATGTCCCCTAGTCTTCTATGACTAAGAAAAAAAGGCCCTACCCAACACATCAAATCCCAACATGACTGAGCTCATCTTCTTCCACTGAGGCCAAGTAAGGCTACCTCACTAGCAGGAAGTGATAGAACAGCATGCAACAGAGTCCATGTCATAAGACAGCACCCACTGAACTTACTAAGTGACTCACAAGAAGATCAAGCTGCCTATTGGTTACAAGTGTGTAAGGAGCGGGTCTAGATCCAGTCCATGCAAGTTCTTTGGCTGGTGCTTCCATTTCTGTAAGCTCCCATGGGTCTATGTTAGTTGACTCTGTCTTTTTATGGAGTTCCTATTCTTTCTGGCTCTTTCTATCCCTACCTCCTCCACCACCACACTCTTCCACAGGACTCCCAAGCTCTGATAAAAGCTTGGCTATGACTCTCAGCATCTGATTCACTCAGCTGCTGTGTAGGGCCTCTCAGGTTCTTTCTGTATATATAGCAGAAGATTGGCTTTCTAGTATGGAGTGGGTCTCAGGTTGGGCCAGACATTTGTAGGACATTCCCTCATTCTCTGCTCTATTTTTTATCTCTGCACATCTTATATTCAGGGTAAATTTTGGGACAAGATTTTTGTAAGTGGTTTGGTGTACCCCTCCTACCACTATAAGTCCTGACTGGGTAGAATGTGACCTCAGTCCCCATTTCCCCATTTGCTAAAAGGCTCACCTAGAGTTGTCCCCATATCCACGCTGAATACTACACTATCAAAGGTCTCCATGTTGATTTAGAGATGTCCTTGACCTAAGTTTCCATTTTCTCTCCAAGCCCTCTCACCTCCCCTCCCTAATTCCCCCACATTTTGAACCACTCCTTTTTTTTTCTTCCCCACATCCTGTCATGAGGAAATATACAGTGGAAGTTGATGAAGAAAGGGAACTGGGAAGATTATTAAAATTTTTATTAATTTATTCACTTTACATCCCAAACACAGCCCCCTCCTTCTTCTCCTGCTCATCCCATCCTCCAACCTTCTTCCACTTCCCCCTTCCCCTTTTGCTAAGAAATGGGGAGGCCCCTATATCAACTCTTCCTACCACATCAAGTCACATCACGATTGAGCACATCTCTGTCCACTGAGGCCAGATAAGGCTCAGATAGAAGGACGTGATTCAAATGAAGGCATCAGCGTCCATGTCAAGCACTCCACAAGAAGACCAACAGAATCAACTAGCCTAGGGCCACAGAGAATTACAGAGACTGAAGCACCAAAGATCATGCATGTGTCCTCCTACACATATGAAACTGATGGGCAGCTTGGTCCTCATGTGGGTTCCCTAGCAAGTGGAGTGGCAGTTGACATCGTTCATGTTCCATATATAAGGAAACTTTTACATAAAGGACAAGAGGGACATTCCCTCTTGCTCTTCATCAGCATTTTTCATAAAAAATCTCCTATATATGTATTTATACCCTGTTGATCCAATCATGGGGAAAAAACTACATATCAATTTCTCCACTTAAAGATTTGTGCAAATATTAATTCAACAGTTATATACTATAAATAGGTGAATTAATGCCATATTTCCCCACATAGTCTTACTAAAATAATCTTTGCAACTAATAAATCAAAACAAAAATGAAGTTGATTTGTTTTCAATTTGGAAAATTTTCCACATTTGTTGAATACAGCTCCATTATTTTGTTTAAGTCTTAAATTCAGACTTGATGACACATAATGTGGTTCTATCTTAAAGCAATAGGATTTATGATTTGTAACATTTTCTCTTCCTTTCTCATTTTTCCATGTTAGTACATTCATCCATATGACTATAAATCTCTGTTTCTTCTTTCCCTTTGGTCATGAGAAGATTGTGGTAGATATTCATAGCTATTAACCTTCCATCCATTTAACAAACTATACTGCATGATTCTCACACTTAACCAGGGTTGTCTTAGCAAGGCTTTTATTCTGGGTGAGTGCCCAGCTTCACCCAAATCCTGAATGCTCTTTGCTTCATGGAACTCCATTGCATCTGTTTCCAAAACCAATTACACCTTAGCTAATCTCTTGTCCCTTTAATTTTCCTTGATAGTTATCTGAGTAAATGTGCAAACTGTTAAGGCATTATTATTCCCATTGTCTAGTTTATTCATTCTTGGATAAGAATGTAGATGTCTTCCTTGTTTAGGCTTATCATTCTTTTTTTTTTTTTTTTTTTTTTACATTTGTTCACTTTACATTCTACTTGTGATCACCTCCCTTTTTACCTCCTGATCCCACCTTCCCTCCCTCATACCTTCTCCCTTCTTCCTCTTATCTTCAGAAAGGGGACTCCTCCTCTACTATCATCTGACCTCAGCCTCTCAAGTCTCATCTAGAGTGCCAGGATTCTGTTCCTCTGTTGCCTGGCAAGGCTGCCGAGCCAGGGCTAGTGATTGATATGTGGGGTCCAGATCCCATGTCATAAGTTGTCCTAAACCCTATACTATGGTACCTGTAAGGAGACTGCGTTGCCTATCTACTACATCTGAGCAGAGGGTCTAGGGCCACACCATGCGAGGTCCTTGGTTGGTGCAACAGTCTCTGTAGCAGCCCCTCCTCTTCTGGAATTGTTGGCTCCATTTGTCTCCTTGTGGAGCTTCTGACCTCCTCCAAGTCCCACTATTCTCCAACTCTCTAAAAAACTTCCCGTGTTCCACACTGGAGTTTAGCTGTGTGTCTCAGCTTCTTCTTGGATCTCCTTTTGGGTGGAGTCTTTCAGAGGACCTCTACGCTAGGCACACCAAAGCCTAGTCAATCTTCAAAGAAATAAGGAAATGTGATAGCTATTGCTGATTCAAACTACAGGGAAGCTAGGGACAGCAAGCATCATTGTGAGGATTTGCTGGAAGAACAGTGAGAAATAAAATGTTTGTAGCCTAGACATTCTACACAAGATTAAGCCAGACCCAGCGTGAAAGAGTAACCTCGAGCAGGTCATTCTATAGTTCCTGATCTGTGTGCTGGGACTTAGCTCCGGTCCTCTGGAAGACCATTTAAAAATGCTTTTAATCTGAATTCAGCACCACTTTTAAAGGTCTGTTTTGTTTGGTTGTTTTTAGTTCTTATTAATATTACAGGCTGCAGAGATGGGTCAGTACTTCAGATTGGTTGTTCTTTTCACACAGGAGCTGGGGTCAGTTGCCAGCACCCACATGGTGGTTTACAACAACCTCTAACTCCAGTTCCAGGCCATATGACACAACTTTCTGAACTTTGTTAGACACCCGGCATACATGCTGTGAGCATACATACATAAAGGCAAAACACTGATGCACATAAAAATGAAACAATCATAAATCAACTAAAATTAAGTGAATACATGTATATGAATTGGTATTTTGTCTTTTTATGTGTGCACAAATTTCTGTGTATGAATGTGTGTCTGTGTCTGTGTATACATCATGGATTTTACTTGAGGTGAGAGAATAAATTGTTGGAATTTGTACTCTCCTACTTTTTAGGTCTTAGAAACTGAGCTCAGAAAGACAGACTAAATAGTCAATGTTTTCACCCACTGAGCAATCTTTCTGTGTGGTTCTGTAAGATGCTTTTAAATATCAAAAGATAAGATGTGATGAAAAAAAAAAAAAAGCCTTCTCTTCAGTAAAAGTTAAGTACTTGAAAATGTTGGGAGATTCTTTCTGATGTTCACTGTGACAGTGAATGCAAACTGAATTGGTAGACCTTTAATTTGGTTCAGTGCCTTAAAAAGAAAATTGCATCATTTTCTTTTAAATGTAAATGTTACTATTTTGAAAGTATAATTATTTGTACTTCAGTGGGTAACAAGTTATAGGTAAAATGCTTATCTATCTGCCAAAATATCTATGTTTGATTCTGTAACCAAATGTGAATTTCAAAAGGATAAAAGTGTGAAAGATATTTCCTTTAATTTAAAGAAATATTAAACTAGTTTATAAACATTCACAAGCAGAATTGAAACAACAACAAAAACCCCGCTTAAAAAAAAACCCCACTTAATTTCAGTTCAGCCTCTGTCACTTGCTATATATCTGAACTCAAACAAATTATTTTTCTTGGAATTCATTTCTTTTTTCTAGGTGAAAATATCAGTATTTGCCTTTGCCTTTATTTTATATGATTGAGCTTTATATCAGAATGAACTAATATATTTGAAAATAAAATTTAAATTTTTCTTTATTTATTGTAAAATACTGTCTACTTGCATAACACTTCCATTGCCCTCTTGAGGTCTCAGCATCGGTCACAACGCATTAAGCAAAATGGGCCTGCATATAATTGTGCCCCTTAGCTTCTGTAAGGTATTTTGAAGGGAGGAGCTTATAAATTCATCTTTCCAAAAGATATAAAGATATGTGCTTAGCCATAGGAATTCAAGAGGTCTCTACTCTCTTTCTCAGTGACGTATAGAAAGTCAATATTTGCTGGGACAGAAAGTCAAGCATTTTTCCATGTGATAAGCACCCAATGATCTTATAAATAATTCCCCATCTATTCTTCTGAGAGTTGCAATAACTTAACCTATTGGTTCATCTAGATAAATTTAATTAAAATTGCTTCTTTGCTTTGTTATTTGTATGCTAGATGATAGGTACTTTCCCTCTATAGAAAAAAATTTATTCATTATTTTCAAACAATTTTATATGTGCAAAATGAGTATAATTGAAAGTAACAAATTTCTACCAATGTCTGTAAAGAATTGTCTTGTCATTTTGCTGAGAATTGCCTTGAATCTGTAGATTGTGTTTGGTAAAATGGCCACTTTTACTATGTTAATCCTACCAATCCATGAGCACGGAAGACCTTTCTATCTTCTAATATTTTCTTTAATTTCTTTCTTCAGAGACTTGAAATTTGTTTGTTTGGTTACTTTTACTTGCTTTTTTAGAGCTACACCAATATTTTGTGGGTTTTGTGGCTATTGTGAAGGATGTTTAACTAATTTCTTTCTCAGACTATTTGTCTTTTCTATACAGGAGGGCTACTGATTTTTTCTAGTTGATTTTGTATCCTGCTACTTTTTAAAGGTGGTTAAAGGCTGCAGGAGTTCCTTGGTAGAATTTTTGGGGTCACTACATATACACTATCTTATCATTCACAAATAGTAGTACTCTGACATCATCCTTTACGATTTGTATGACCTTGATCTCCTTTAGTTGTCTTGTTTCTCTGGACAAGACTTCAAGTACTATAGTTAAGAGATACAGAGAGATTGGACAGCCTTGCCTTGTAACTGATTTAGATGAAATTGATTTACTTTTATCTCCATTTAGTTTGATGTTTACTATAGGCCTGCTCTATACTGCCTTTACTATGTTTAGGGATGTGTCTTGTTTCCCCAATCTCTCCAAGACTTTTTTTAACATGGGTGTGTTTTTGATTTTGTCAAATTCTTTTTCATAATGTATGGCTGTGACCATGCATTTTTTGTGTGTTTATTTCTGCATATTTATGTGGTGGATTAGATTGATGAGTTTCTATGTATTGAGCCACCCTGCTTGCCTGGGGTGAAGCTTAGTTAGCCATGGTGAATGATGTCTTTGATGTGTCTTGGATTTGGTTGTAAGTACTTTATTGAGTATTTCTGAACCAATATTCAACTTCACATCAAAAAAACAAAACAAAACTAAAATATCAAAAAGCCCCAAATGGTTAAGACAATCCTGTACAGTAAAATATTTTCTGGAAGTATCTCCATCCTTGATCTTAAGTTGAATTATACAGAAACTGCAAAAAAAAAAAAAAAAATATATATATATATATATATATATATATATATATATATATATATATATATATGTCATGATACTGCCATAGAAACAGCCAAATGAACTCATGGGATCAAATCAAAGTCCCAGAAATAAATCACACACCTATGGACACTTGATTTTTAACAAAGAAACCAACACCATACAATGGAAAAAATATAGCATCTTTAACAAATGGTGCTGGTCTAACTGGATGTCTACACATATAAAAATTCAAATAGACCCTAATTTATCACCCTGCACAAAACTAATGTGCAAGTGGATTACTGACCTCAACATAAAACCAGACACACTAAATTTGTGAGAAGAAAAAGTGGGGAAGAACCTCGAACAGGAGACAACTTCCTGAACAGAACATCAAAAGACCAGATTCTAAAATCAACAATTCATAAATGCGACCTTAGGAAACTGAAAGGCTTCTGTAAGGCAAAGGACACTGTAAACAGAACAAAATGACTCAGAAAAGATCTTCACCAACCCTTTCAAAAATCTTTCAAAAAACTAATATCCAAAATATGTAAATAATTCAAAAATTAAAACCAAAGACCAATAATCCAATTAAAAACGGGGTACAAAATTATACAGAGAATCTCAACAGAGGATATCAAATGACCAAGAAACACTTAAGGAAATGCCCAACATTCTCAGTCATTAGGAAAATGCAAATCAAAACATCTTCGAGATTCCATCTCAGAATGGCTAAAATAAAAAGCTATAGTGACAGCACATGCTGATGAGGATGTGGAGAAAGGGGGAAACTCCTCCAATGCTGGTGAGAATGCAAACTTGTAAAACAACTTTGTAAATGAATCTGGTGTTTTATCAAGAAATTGGGAATGGTGCTACTGCAAGACCCAGCCATACTGCTTCTGGATATATACCCAAAAGGTGTTCCACCATACAACAAGGACATTTGTTTGCTCAGCTATGGTTATAGCAGCTTTATTCACAATAGCAAGAATCTGGAAATATCTAAATGTCTTTCAATCAAAGCATAGATAAAGAAACTGTGGTACATTTACATAGTGGAATACTATTCAGCAATTATTTTTATCAGCAGATACATTTAGATCTCTCTCTCTCATCAGTTGTATTTTCTTATTTGCATAATAGAGTACAGTAGCATATAATCTCATTATATGATGTAAAGTTATAACTAAGAAACAGGTTAGTATTGATAATATCTAGCCTGAATTACATAAATTATCATGTGTGTTCTTAGCAAAAAGCTAAATTGAGAAAAAGTAAATTTATTCTGAATTTTGTGCCCAGAATTTCTGCTTGTTGCTACTGTAGGATCATGTTACATTTTGGAAAATGAGAACATGCTATCTCCTATAAGATGTTATACAGATGACTAGCCTAGCAAATGAGAATAAATTAATTGTGATTATCACAAAAATATATTGATCACTTTTATAATAACCACAAATCTGAATACAAGTCCTCAGGTACATGTAAGTTTTCAAAGTCCAAATATATTTTCTTTTGTCCTGTTATTTACAGAATCATTTGTAAACAATTATTTTTATATAACCATTTGTTCATGGTATTATCAAGAGACAGATGCATTAGCTCAGCATTCCTAGGCCAGCAACAACCCAATTCTGGTTAAAAACAAAAACTACACAGACACACACACACACACACAACTTCACTCAGTATAGCCAAAACATAAACAGCAACATTATTTTCTTCCAATCTCACTTTAGTAATTTTTGCTCATCTAAGAGGTAAAACTTTCAAATGGCAGAAAACTCTACTTTTTGATATGGAATCATGACATTGTCTTAGCTAAAGGAGATGTCTATTGCAATCCAGAAGTGAAATTACAGTAAAACATGTATACCATGTTTGCTTCAGTGCCATTCTATACCTATTTCTATTATAGAAAAAATAAAATAAACATAAACAAAATGCCACATCTTCCTCTGCCTCTGTTCAAGGAATAGTGTAGTCTCCTTGTCCCACTCCAAAGTTTCCATTATAAACATAAACTGACAATGAGTCAGTTTAGACCACACTATTGACTAAGCCTAATCTCCCTTTCAATGACTCTTGAATCCTATTCCTTTCACTTTGCTTTGTTCTCTGGGTTTTTTTGGATTTCCACCTCCTTCATCTCTTAAACCTTCCTGCAGGTTGGCACAAACAGAACTCTGAAATCATGAACCCGTAGCTCTCGATTTGTCTCAATACTTTTGAGATTAGAACACCAAGAGTTGGTGTTTAGACCTGAAAGATAACAAGATCAATAGGAGCACTAAGGTGAAACAGGGTAAGTCTCCTAAGGTCTACTTGCTAGACAAAGATTTGCTACAGGCAACCAATGACTACCCAAAGGGGGATATTTCACCTAACTCAGAGAGGAGTTCTCTAATTGTTTATCCAAAATAAAGTGGTCAGCCCTGAAATCATATACACATAGGCAACAAAAAATGAATTTAGCAGGTTGTATTTATGTACTTTTCATATGTATTTTCTCATCTATCTGTATGTAATATATGAATATAAGTAAGAATAAAAATAAAGTTTTTAAAGAGGACATCTGTTTGAGGGGGAATGAGGTAGGGCTATAGGAGGTGGTATAGGGAGAAAGGAATGGAAATAAGTCATATATTTCTATATTATTAAACCATATTTAAATTAAAAATCATAACAGTCAAATCTTTCTGTAGCTAGAAGAAGTGGTGAATAAGGAGATATGTTATCTGTATAAAGCCATAGCAATTGTTAAGCTATAACACGTATTCAGGTTTTCCAGTAACTTTCATCTGTAGACTTCAGTCTCGTCTATTTAACACAATTTTATCTCAAAAATTTTCATTGTATTGTCAGTTGAGTTTAGGGATCATAAAGGAAATAATCTCATAAAATTCCCTTCTGTGCAATACAGAATACAAGAACACAAATGAGTAACATGATCTAAGCTGGTTTGTATTTTCTGCTATGATCTTGCTTTATTTTCAGTCCTGCTGGATCTAGTCAGATTATCCAGATTCGTGGATAAGAAGCACTCGGCACATTCTGAGTAATGTGTTTTCTTTGCTGGATTAAGCTGCCATACCTTCTTTCAGATTTTTAGAACAGAAACTACCTCAACGGATAAAATTTAAAGGTAACTTATTCTCACTGACTCTCTATGTTTTAAAGGTACAAGTACATTGCCTATGTAAAGATATATAGGATTTTAGTATAAAGAATGTCACATATATGTTAGTCATGCACATTAACTATTACTACAGTTCCACTGAATCTATAAGAATGTCTGTGTGATTTCTTGCATTGATATGGCTAGTAGGTTGAAATAAAAGAAAAATATGAATTAAATATACGCAGTGACCTTCCTTCTCTTATTAACGGCTTATTATACACATATTGGCATTCTAGCTGTTTTTCAATGAGTATACAAGAAAACGCACAAATATTCTAGTGTCAAAGAACTATACCTGTGACATGAGGCCAAGCTTCCAAGTAGACCTTGGATATATTTAGCGAGGAGGTATTTTCATAATTATTTCATTAAACCAGCAAAATATTTTTTAAAAATATTTAACAATATTAGGACTGCTTGGTATTTTAATGGTGATGAGTCACTGACAATATTTGACAATGTGTAATATGCAGAAGACAATTATTCTTGTATCTAACATATTTTTCACACAGACATATTTCAGTGTTTCTCTCAAAATCATTGGGATGGTCTTTGTACCTACCTATGTATGTAAGCTTGTATATGTCATACCTATATATCTTTCTTCTACATATCTATCATGTAGCTGTGTATGTATGTATGTATGTACGTATGTATGTATGTATCTTTCATCTATCTAACCTATCATCTATGTTTCTATCCATCACATATCTTTTCTTTTTTTTAACTATACAACACACACACACACACACACATACACACATAATTTTCTGAAGAAAAATTCAAACATTTGATTATTTCACACTGAGAAACCAAAATGGGTATAAAGAAAAATATAAGTTCACATAAATTTCATAAATAATAACTTAAATATTTAATGTACTGTCAAGCTATATAGTGTCTTGTTGACTCTCTTTTTAAAAACTATTGTAACAGAAATAAGTAAGTATATTTTCTATTTTTTTCTTAGCATTTATATATATTCCCAATGCTAAAAAATACTATTTGAATTTACTGTTAATGAGCGTTCTTATATTCTGTAGTAATAATCAACTATTCTTTTGTTGTTTTACCAGAAGTGGCTCAAAGTGCTATCCAAGACATTGCCCATGGTAGGTAAATATTCCACCTATCTTTTTCCATCATATATCTATAGTATACATCTTTCAACTGATATTTCTCACATATTTCTATCTAATGGTTTTCCTGTCACAGGTTTCTTTTGTAATTTGAAAAAATAATTTCACAAATAGAATAGCTTGCATTCATGGAACTTACATTTTAATATAGTATAAAGAAGTGAGTAAGCTTATCTATACAAAAGAGTAGCCCGTATCTTTTTATGTCGAGTTTACTTTAGGAAATGACAAACGCGTGCAAGTACACACACACACATACACACACACACACACACACACAAACACACACACACACACATACACACACACACACACACAGAGAGAGAGAGAGAGAGAGAGAGAGAGAGAGAGAGAGAGAGAGAGAGAGAGAGAGAGAGAGAGAGAAGACTATCTATTGTAATAAATACTATTTTTGTCTGAATGCTTACATCCTTCCAAAATTTGTATGTTGAATACCAGCTGATATATACTAGGAGGAGAGTGATACAGAAGAGATGAAATTAGCTTTAAGATAAGACCAGAAAGTTGTATTTCATGAGCCACTCAGTGGGTGTAAGCAAGGCATAGTTCTTACCCAGCTACCCAACATACACAGAAAAACTATAAAACTATATACAGAGCAGGAGACAGCCATTAGCAGGTCTTAACCTTAAGGTTTTGCTCTTCTGTTCTTCACAACTAGGAGAGAGAGAGATGTTTGCTGTTTTAAATAACCAGTCTGGGCTGGCTTCCTAAAATGATTAGGACAGACTTTGTTCTTAATAATGCTTAATAATGGGCTTGATATATTCTTTGAAGAAGCAATGGATGAAGAATGACATTATGGATCTCAGAGATTAAGGTAATATGCTAGTATGGTTTACTATATTTAAATACAAGCCATTTCTAAGGAAAATAAAAGGTTATAGAATGAGACATCAAAGAAATATTACAAGAAATTCTTGGGTTTGATTCCAAAGGCTTTGGTCAGTGTGTTTGGCTCATTAGTACTAAACAAATTATTGAGCCAGAAATATCCATGACATTTAAGAAAAGAGAGAAAAATAATCTTGTATATGTACAAATGCAGGAATATAAAAGAATCTTCTAGACAACTATGTTAGTTGATTTGGTCTGCATTTCAGATGCACTTTGAAACACCATAAAATATAACAATAAAATATCCAACTGTGGTAGAAACAAGGATCTTTTGCCCAGTGGCTTGTTTGCCACATTTGAAGCTATCTCCATAAGGAGGCTCTATGATGCTCAACATCCTCTTTGAGGTAGGCTAGGTGTTGCCAGGAGTTACCTGTCTTATTGTCTGTGAATCTTTAGAATAATAAAAACATTTTTAAATGTCACATTCCACATGTCTCTGAGGTTTTAGAAGATCTTATCTGACCATCCTACCTTATCTTTCTATAGAATGATACCTATCTGCTGCACCTAATATGTGTATTCTTGTGATAAAAGTATACTAGTGTTTTACATGACCATGATTTAATCAACTAACAATTAACTTGTATAACTTATTTATCATAAAGAACCTGCAATAGCACTTTCAAAGTATTGGAAGTAAACCTTATATATTTATTGAGTTATATGGGTACAATACCTCATATTAGAGTAGAAATATATATTGTTTGTGTGTGAAGAATAGTATTACATTTGAATTCTATACCACTGTATCTAGAATTAAAATTAATTTGCATCTATATACAAAATTCTATACCAGTGAATTAAAAATAACCTTGTGAGTGACAAATGAGGCATTAAGTTGAGGAGTGGATTCTCTAATCTACTTTCTGCTCTCTCTTCCCTATGTATTTCTATATTTCCCCCTTGTTTCTTTTCAACCCCTATCTCCAAACCTTAGAATGTAAGGTAAAGAAAAAGAGAGACATCGCTGAGTCTAACCTTGTTTTCTCTCTAGATAAGACCATAATAATTTGTAACCAATTACCATATATTGGCCCAGAAGTCTAAAGAAGATGCTCCAACATTATAGAGTCTTGGGTGACTATTGAGGTAGAAAACTGTCTTTGTCAAAGCTACTAACCTGCACTCCCAGTGTACTCTGGTAATCAAGTTTATTCTTTCTCAAGTCTCTGATGGAGTTGAAGACCAGGTAGCTTAGTTTTACAATGAATCTTAGTTGTTTAGAGGCTGAGATGTTTTTAGGTCTAGATAAATGTTTTAAGTTGATAATGACAAGATTTGATGGAGATTGATTTACATTCATAATTTTAGATCCACCAAGAAACATGTTTTTGTCAAGGCTGTCAAATACAAATACACAAACCACTAAGAATGTAACATTTATATAATTCCTGATTGTTTCACAGTTCTTCTTGTGCTGGGTAGTTTATTGTATATAAGTATAATAATATAAATTTATATATAAAAAAAGAAAAAATTAAAAAAAGAAAAAATTTGAATAATATCTGTATGATACATGTCACTAGAGAAATACTATGTCGTGATGTGAGAAGACTTTGGTTCACTAGGGGAATTACAAATGACTCTGTTATTCTGTAAACTATACAAAGCCTGTTCTTGGTCCTGCATCTGAAAGAGAAACATAAATCTTTACTTTTTTTCCTTTAAAATAATTATTTATGTTGAATCAGAGTCTCAACTTTGAAATCTTGTTTAATATTAATTATAAACTTAATTTTTGTCTTCAAATAGATATTAAAAAATTAAGATTCCAACAAATGATTGGGGAAGATATTTTATCGACACAATACACGGACTCCTGTATAAAATCTTTAAACAATTTATACTTTTCTAATTAGTGGGTACTATTGTTATCTCATTTAAATGCTATTATATTGTACCAGGTCTGGACTATCACTAATTCCATAGTATACAAAGAAAGAAAATTAGATCTACCAAAGAAAGAACTATAAGTAGATAAGTCAAAGATTTTAACAAAGAAACATACCATGGGTGAAGAGGACATGGCAGAAAGTTTACTTTCAAGGGTGAATAGGCATTTATTGGCAGCACATTTTAAAAAATGTACAACAGGCGATAAACTTTTAACCCCTACTCAGATCTAGCCAATGGTCAAAACATTCTCCACAGTTGAGTGGAGAGTGGGGTATGACTTTCACACAAACTCTGGTGCCTCATATTTGACCATGTCCCCTGGAGGGGGAGACCTGGTGGCACTCAGAGGAAGGATAGCAGGCTACCAAGAAGAGACTTGATACCCTATGAGAATATACAGGGGGAGGAAATCCCCTTCAGGAACAGTCATAGGGGTGGAAAATAAGGGGAAAATGGGAGGGGGGATGAATGGGAGGATACAAGGGATGGGATAAACATTGAGATGTAACAAAAATAAATTAATAAAAAATTTAAAAAAATGTTTACCGCCTGTATTGTCCTTGGCTGGTGCCTTAGTTTGAGCGGGACCCCTGGGCCCAAATTTGCCTATCATAATGTTCTAGTTGTAGGTTTCTAGGACCCTCTGGATCCTTCTACTTTGCTATTCTCCCATGCTTCTCTCATCTCTTTAAACCCCTACCCAGATCTAGCCAATGGGTGCAGAACATTCTCCAGGGTTGAGTGGAGAGTAGGGTATGACTTTCATACATTCTCTGGTGCCTTATATTTGACGATGTCCCCTGGAGGGGGAGACCTGGTGGCACTCAGAGGAAGGACAGCAGGTTACCAAGAGAGACTTGATACCCATGAGCATATACAGGAGGAGGTAATCTCCCTCAGGAACAGTCATAGGGGAGGGGAAGAAGGGGAAAATGGAAGGGATGGAAGAATGGGAGGAAACAAGGGATGTGAGAACCATTGCGATGTAACAAGAATAAATTAATAAAATTTTTAAAAAAATTTTTAAAAATATCACAGTTTTCAAAATGAAGCTGTAACAAAGCTTTCTTCCAAAATTTGGTAAAAATTTGTCCTCTGCAGTTAGATTATCATAGTCCTCTTCTTGTAGTGTGAGTGGATATTGATGAGCCATTGTAAACTGAAACTATTATTGATGTAAGATGTATTTTAAGGACTGTAGATATAATTCCATTTTAGAACATTAGTATAGCATTGCAAACCACTAGATTCAATCTCAAATGTCACCAAAATTGGAGAAAAGGAAAAGAGACAGAGAGAGAAAGGAGGGAGATAAGGAGAAATGCAAGAGAGAAGTCAAAAGAAAGGAAAAAATTGCATTTTATTCCTGTGGCATATGAACATCATTACCTAACATACAGCACACTATATTGTCACACCTATTTCCTGTCTTGCTCTGATGGCTAGTGCAGCTGTAGCATCGTCCAGCTTCCCTGTAGAGACTACTTATACAGACAAAAAGTAAAGGTCAAATTTTGAAGAATTATTTCTGTTGAATGTCTGCTGCGTTTACACAATTGTAAAGTCAAGTAACCATCTTAAATTGGAGGCTTTAAGCTCAGAGGAAATTAAAGGAAATGGAAACATTTTACCTAAGAATGGTCATATTTAAAATAACCTTCTCAGAACTGCTGATGTAGACGTCAGAACTGGTCTGCATCAGAGGCCATAGTGTAAAGTTTCTGAGCTAATGGTCCAGAGAGCTGTGACCAAGGACTCCTCTGGGATTTTTCCCAAGATTGCATTTTATTAAATAAGGAAGTCTCTTCATGCCAAAAAAAAAAAATGTAAGTTAAAAATGGTAGCACACTAGAGAATAAAAAATTAAGCTGCTCTCAAATACAATAGCATGAGTTAAAAGTCTGGTGTGAGTGGTGAAGTGTATATATTATATTGGCTTGGTAAATACTAAATGCAAGTGAACTATTTGCCTTTAAATAGTCATAAAGTACAGGTTAGGAATGGACATGTGGTTATTCCCTACAGACATATGATACAGGAATGTCCGCTGATTATATGCTGAATGAAAGTTTGAAAGTAAATCTTGTATTCTGTACTCTTACAGGACTTTTAAAACATACAGTTGTTTTTCTACTTCTTTTTTCTTACATTCTATTATTTTCTTCATTGTCTTTTGTAACTTATATTTAATCTAGCTACCAAATCCTACAAACCTTCTTTGGTGTATCTCTTCTTTTTTTCCCTCAGGAAAATCTTTTATTTATTTTTATTTTTTTTAATTTTATTGATTTATTCATTTTACATCTAAATTGTTATGCCATTCCTTATGTCCTCACATTCCTCCCTCCCTACCGCTTTCACTCTATTCCCATGCCCTATGGCTGTGATTGAGGGGGACCTCCTCCCAATTTATATGATCATAGGGTATTAAGTACCGTAAATTGATACAATTTTTATTGCGTGTAAATAAAAGATAGACTTTAGTCTATCATTATCTGTATTCTATCACTACAGAAAGAATCTAGTCTCTGTTTACCTGTCTTAAATATTCTTCCAATAATTACACAAAGTAATTATAAGAGATCTGTAAAGGTAAGGAAATTATACCCCCGCTATTTCTTCAGTAACATCAGGTACATTAGAATAAAATAGAAATGTTTTAGCCAGCAATGTCACACTAGAGCTTGTCTGGATTTCTGGGAGTCTATCTTTCTCTAATTTCTCTCATGCAACTAATCACACTGAGAAATGTGCTCAATCACCCCTGAAAATCCAGCTCCTTCTTGCTCCATGTTATTTGCAAACACATTCCTTCTTCTGTAGTTACTTCTGTCTCTCAAAAGTTAATTTTCAAAATGATGCCTCTGTCTTACTATGTTCACTCCAATAATGTGCAGTTTGCTGTTCTCATTGCACTGATTTCAATTTATCTTATGATTGACAGATATTGTTTTATGAGATAGGAAAGATGTTTTCTTCAAAGCTGCCAAATACAAATAGTCAAAACACTACGAATGCAACACACACACACACACACACACACACACGTATATAATTTGTGATTGGTGGTTCCTCTTGCTGTAGATAATTTATTGTATATATGTATAATAATATAAATGCTATGTAAATGTGTTTAATAAAAGCTATAAAAAGGCAGAAATTATTAAATTGGATGAAAAATAAAGATCATATGACTTCTAAAACAAGAAAAGAAAAAATAAGAAATATTTTCTAAATTTTGACATATGTTCAAATGATTGGAACATAGTTATACATTCATTTTATTGATATTCATAAATAAATAAAATATAGGGTGGATTAACAGAAACAGAACCTAGGCAATGATGTCACATGTTCTTAATGCCAGCACTGAAGAGGCAAGGCAAGCAGAGTTCTTGAGTTTGAGGCCAACCTAGATTACAGTGTCAGTTCTAAGAGAATCAGAGCTACGTAGAGAACCTCTGTCTCAAAAAAGCAGAAAATAGTAAATAAGTAAATAAATAAATAAGTGGAACAGGATACCAAATGCACATTGCCATTAAAGAATATTAATTTTCACTTTGGACACTAAATATTTCCATAGACATAGTTACAGAGACATGGGTAATCTATACTCACAAATCAATGATGAAATATTAACATTTGACATAATAAAGGTTTAGGTCAAATAGTTATTTAGCAGTGTGTTTGGGCTTAGGTAAAAAGAGTTTAATGAAGTTTATTAAGACAAGAGAGTAAATCATTTGAATTCCTGAAATATGAGTCCCAGGTCATGTACTCAGAATAGGAAAACATAAAGAAGATGAAGGGATGGCCCTGATTGCCTTGCTTCCATTCGCATGCTGCATGTCAGAGGCCTGACTTCCTTGTAAAAAGCCCTAGAGTTTTGTAGGTGCTCCGGTCTCACCTGTCTTTCATGATGTATAAGTGTCCTAACTTTTCTGCTTCATATTAGTAAGAATTATCTTTAATTTTTGAAATCATTTGCATTTCCTCGTTTCAAATTATATTAGTTGCTTCTTACTGAGGCAGTCAAACAAAATGCTATACGTTTATCACTGCGAAACAATGAAATAATATTTAGAAAAGCAGGTTGAATAAAAATTCAAGAAATTGGTGACAGTGCTACCCGTGTATAACACAGATTACAGATTTTATGTTTTTTTTTCTGTACTTGTGAATGAATAATTTAGAAACATCCAAAAATTACATACTGAAAATAAGAAGATTAGCATCTCTCAGTACTAAGGGTAAGTACTGCAGAGTTATAGGCCTTAAAACCATACACAGAAAATAAAAACATACTTAGCAGATTGTATTTAAATGTTTGTTCATACATATACATACGTGTGTGCCTCATATAATTAGTATTGATCAAATAAACAGATGCTTTCTGTGGATGGGAGTATGATAGGCAGAGTACAGTTTCACTGAAGGGTTTTGAGGGCTAGAAGAGAAACAAGTAGTACACAATGTCATTTCTCTCCAGTAATTTAAAATAGTTTTTAAATTTTTAATACTTTTTAAATTTAAAAAAATTAAAAGTAAATGTATAAAATTATAAATAAAGTAGAAAATAATTACATTTCAATAAGAAAATATAAACACATAATATATATATATCATTTGTATGATGTATCTGTTTATTATACATATAGAGATTAGGCAAATATTATGCTCCAATCTTAAATAAAGTCATTCCAAACTTATTAATAAGAATCTGAGAAGAAATCTGTCCAGCAAAGGAAATGAGAGTATGACCAGCGCAGGTATCTCTCGACTTTGTACTCTCTGTAAGCTGCACAGATTCAGTTTTGAGCAATTTCTCCTCCATGCTTATCAGTATCTTGCATCAGTAGAGACAAGAATAAGTAGAGAGAAAGTCCTCCCAGTGAGGGGCATAAAGCAGCCCTTCACAATGTGTGTCTTTTCATGATCTTAGGAGAATGTACTGCAGCTTGAAAAACACTCACATTTTCCCCTCGTGTCTTCCCATTGCTATAGCAATCATACCACAGCCATAAAACTATACTAATAATCTCTACTTCCAGTTTGTTCAATTTTGCTGATAATTATTTCTACATTTTAAATGACTGTATGCTATAATTTAAAATGAGCATACATGCAGAAACTGTTGAAATGTGTTTTCTGCCAAACATACCAGTTAAATGTAGCCTTAATGACAGGTTCCAGAAAATGTCCATCTTATTATGTTTTCAGTATTACAAGAACAAATAAAAAGTGGTAGGAAATTAGATCTATTCTTCAAGATTCCCTTTCTTTACAATTACATAGACACATGTATGAATTCTTTTGCAGCAATTACCTAACCCTGGGTTTTGTGTTATCTCAATTTGCCAGGATTGAAAAGAACACAAAATCTTTAGCCATCATGTTGCAGAACAGAGTTATTCATAAGAAGAAAACATGGATGTTTCAAAAGACACAATTATGTGAAATTTGATAACCATGTGTCAGTTTTAGAAGAGGAAGCTCTATTATGAATGCCAGCTTAAAATTTTCCTGGAGGGATACTGCTAATGTCCCTGTGAGAGCTAATTTACAGAGAAAAAGAGAGCAGTATAAGAAGTCTCAGTGCATAACAACAATAATAATTTTAATGAAGTGGACCTTCCTCCATAGGCAAAACTTGCAAGCAAGCATGGATATTAAAACATGAGAAAAAAATGAAATGGCATTGTTTTTAGATACTTATATGCTGGAAATATGATCCTTAAGTGCTTACAGAGCGACAACAGTAAGTGCAGATTTCACTTTCTGAGTGACACCTCATCTGTGACCAGACTTTCCTTCTTCACTTTATTCAGAGCCTCTATCATATTATTTAGTGCAAAGACAGGTGATGTTTCAGTTCAGCGATTTATCTTTGCAAAGCTGAGTAACCCTGTTAGGAGTGGAGATTATCTTTTCATCTGAAGTTACCCACTGCACATCAGCATACCAAAACATCTTGCTCCTGTATAAGTGTCATTATGTATTGACCTGTCTTTCCCTGTCCCCCCAAAAAACTAATTTTTTCTAGCTACTAATGGAAGTCTTGGAGAAAAATAATCTACAATTTTCCAAACAATTCAGGAAACTGATTTATTAAAAATAAAGCCCAAATTATTGAAATCATACTAAAGTTTAAATTATGTCTGTAGAAACAGGTGACAGAAGTAATGTGCAATATTCCAGTGCTAAGAAGAAGCAAGCAATAACTATGCAGTTTGCATAAAACTCCATGTTTTATCGTGTATTTTATACTTATGATGGAACATACTTAGAGCCAAAATAGCCAGATTCCATTCTTTGTAATTTCTGTATATTGAAAGCTGGAGATGATTTGAAATACAGTGGTTCCCTCTCTGACTGTCAAAAACATACTCAAGTATCATAATGAGGTAGAATGCCTGTATTATAGAGTGAATATTCAATTTATTTACTTAATACAAACATTGGCCATTATTATGTTAATTTTTCTGGTAGTGTTGAATATATAAGTGATAACGTGGGCAGTAATACAAATATACAATTCTATAGAGGACAGTAACAGAAATTAAGTATGCAATTAGAGCTGGTATATTATTTATTATACCTTATATTTTGTACACCTATATGCTCTATTTAATATATGATAATTAAAACATCAAACATAAAAACCTTAAAATATATCTAAAAACCGTCACCAACAAAATACCTGCAAATTAATCATCATGTATATTAAAATTAAAATCACTTTTTAATTGAATTTTAATGAGTAATGTTTTAGTTTGTGAAGATTTATTTTGAATTTTGTATACACAGCTTCCCTCAAACACACAAACATACATTCATGCAAAAACAACCTGGAGGCAGATTTTCAGAACCTGGCCCTGGTTTATTATTAACTAAACCTTAGAAAAAATCCTAAAAGGTAATTTGGCCACTTTTTCAAGTCTAAATTCCATTGATGGGAGCCTTTAAACTATACAAATGTCAGCTGCCAGAATTCATTAACATCATGTGAGCATTCCCTTCAGAGTCCACAGACATTTATTGATTGATTCTGAGTATCTACAACTCATATTGATTAAGGTTAAGCTAGAAACAACTACTGACTCTCGGGTACAGGCAGCTGGCATTGACATATACAGGCCATTAGCTGGCTCCTATTTTCCGTTTGTGGAAAAAGCAAAACAAAAGAAAACACAAAAACAGTATGTAGGGGGTCTGATTAGTGAACAGCAATACAGTGGAAGTGCATTTCTTTGTATCTCACTTCTTACCAACTGAGGCACACGTTCTCACAGAAGCCAGTTTTTTTCTTTTCTTTTTCTTTCTTTCTTTCTTTCTTTTTTTTTTTTTTTTTTTAACCTTGGCATTGTCCTTAACAAGAAACCTACTAATTATGGTGATTGAATGTCAAAAATCATATGAAATACTGAAGAAGAGGGAAAGAATTTAGTGGAGGATTTTTTTTCCTTTTTTTTTTTAATTTTTTTTAATTAATTTATTCTTGTTACATCTCAATGTTTATCCCATCCCTTGTATCCTCCCATGCTTCCCCCCCCCCATTTTCCCATTATTCCCCTCCCCTATGACTGTTCCTGAGGGGAATTACCTCCCCCTGTATATTCTCATAGGGTATCAAGTCTCTTCTTGGCTACCAGCTGTCCTTCCTCTGAGTGCCACCAGGTCTCCCCCTCCAGGGGACATGGTCAAATGTGAGGCACCAGAGTACGTGAGAAAGTCATATCACACTCTCCACTCAACTGTGGAGAATATTCTGACCATTGGCTAGATCTGGGTAGGGGTTTAAAGTTTACCTCCTGTATTGTCCTTGGCTGGTGCGTTAGTTGGAGCAGGACCCCTGGGCCCAAATCTGCCTATCATAATGTTCTACTCGTAGGTTTCTAGGACCCTCTGGATCCTTCTACTTTGCTATTCTCCCATGCTTCTCTCATTTAGAGTCCCAATAGGATGCCCTCCCCTCTGTCCCAGTTTCCTGGTAAGTGAAGGCTTTCGTGGGACATGCCCCTTGGGCTAGTATGCAGATATAAGTGAGTATACACCATTTGATTCTTTCTGCTTCTGGCTTAACTCACTCATTATGATCATTTCTAGCTCAATCCATTTGGAGGATTTTTTATTTGCCATTTTTATCTGACAAAAATGGAAGCTAGCAAAACTATAAAACTTTTCATTTTAAATGTGAAGGTAACCAAAAAATTTTGAGGCCTTGTAAGAAAGATGATTGTGAAAATCAAGAATCTCAAGTCTTTCAGAAACCTTTAAATATGGGTAATGATTCAGGGATTGGGTGGTTCTGGTTTTAGTGTGTATATATGTAAAATTGTTTTTCTTTTTTCAAATTAATTACTATCATATAATTATTGTATATAAGACTTAAGACCTCTGCGAATGCTAATATGATTTATGTGTGAGAGAGATGTCATTGTCATTTGGAAATAGAAAATATTGCTAACACTTAGGGGCAGGAAAATCTCATCAAGCTATGATGGGTGTTTTAAGGCATTACTAAATCTCCTTTGAGATTTCACATGAACATAAGTTTAATGATAGGCTTTTGTAAACTATTTTGTCTCAGTCAAAAACCAAAAATGGCACCTTTGCAATAACTCCTTGCCTTAACTTAATATAGCTATTTCTCCTAATCTAATGTAATTTTATTTTTAATTACCTGGAGAATAAATATTGATTACAGAAAAATAGAATAACATTATTAATTGCTAATCATTACTTACAAATTTTGCATAATCAACTAAAAACACAATTAAGAGACCTGAAAGAAAAGGAAAACAGTAGCATAAATATATCATATGTCTACATAAAAATATATTAGAAAAATACCTCAAAACACAGCTCCAAAATCAACAGCTAGAAAACTAGGTAGAATACTGCTCCTCAATATAATAAAATGCCCATACCTGAATATTTGAGACTGTTGAATATTTTATTTAAAATACTGAGTGATTTCGATGACTTGATAACAAGGAATTAATAGTTGTTTTGTGTGTGTGTGTGTTTGAGAAAGAGAAAGAGAGGGGGAGAGAGAGAGAGAGAGAGAGAGAGAGAGAGAGAGAGAGAGAGAGAGAGAGAGAGGGAGAGAGAGAGAGAGAAGATTAAAGAATAAATAAATCTGAGAGAGTGTGGTCAACAGATGAAGGGTTGGAGAAATGACATGGTAGAAAATACAGTACACATGTGCTAAATTTTCATAGTGGAGTTCATTTTGATGTGTGTGTCTGTTGTATTTTGATTTTGTTCTGTTCTGACCAGGAAATGGAACTGGAGTGGAGTGTGAGAGAGATGAGGTGGAGGAAGGGAAAAGGAGGGGAGGTCAGAAAAAGTGGTTGGGATGTATTGTCTGAGAGAATAATCTATTTTCAATTAAAAAAGGAACATTAAAAACAAAAAAATGAGAAATTTGGTGGTAATATCCTCTGTTATCAGAGTGAACACATTGTAACTATTTCCCCCCCCCCAAAAAAAATCAAAGAAAAGTTGGAGCAATGGCTTATGAATTAAATGTGCTTTCTGACCTTCCAGAGGACTGCAGTTGCAAGTCTAGCACCAAAATATGGGGCCAAAAACTTCCTGTAACTCCAGCTCTAGTGACCACAGGCCATCTTCTACTGCCAACACAAGCAGCATAAAATCTCTCTCTCTCTCTCTCTCTCTCTCTCTCTCTCTCTCTCTATATCTATATATATATATATATATATATATATATATATATATATATATATATATATGCCTCTCATCTTTCTCTCTGTGTATCTGTCTCAACACACACACTTCAATTATGATAGCTATTAATTTTGATTTACCAATGTTTTCTTCAAGGCTGGCAAATACAAATAGCCAAAAAACTAAGAATATATGACTTATATAATTCCTGATTGTATCATGGTTCTTCTTGCTTTAGGTAGTTTATTATAAAGATATGTAATTATATAAATGTATATGTAAAATAAAAAATATTAAAAATATTAAAAAATACAATTTAACTATTTATACAATTCCACAATGATAGGTCTTAAAAACTACCACTCATGGTCATAGGCTATCAAGTCTCATATTGGTAGCCTGCTTATTCTTGGAGGAAGTCCTCCTTGGTCATAGACCTAGGGGAGGGAAATAGGGTGAAAGCGGGAGGGAGGAAGGAATGGGAGGATACAAGTGATGGGATAACAACTGAGTTGTAATCTGAATAAATTAATTAAATACAAATAAAAATTTAAAAACCTGCCACTCATAATAGATAAAGATAAGTGAGTGCAGTAACAGGTATTTTCAGAAAGCTGAAAATACAAGAAAACAATTTCTTCATAAATATTGCCAGATTAGATACTGTAGGATTCAGTCCATTGGCAACTAAGTAGTGCCTTTGATCTTATACCAGATTTCTGACAAGAATACTAAGATTCTAAGGTCACAATTTACTAAAACAGACATAGAAAAAAAATACTGCCACCTACTCATTGGTTTTAAAAAGCAACCTTTTAATTTCAACATCAAAAATGGATGACTCAGATACAACTTATGAGCATTCTTCAAAACAGTAGGTGTCAGAGGTCTGGAGGACATGAGGAGAACATCACCCACGCAATCAAGTAATCAGGGCTAACCTGGGCTCACAAAGACTGATGAAAGCATGGGGCCAGCACGGAGGGCACTGTGCCAGCTCTTCTGTGTGTATGCTATGGCTGTCAGCTTGGCAATTATGTGGAACTCCTAACATTGGGAGAGGCGTATCATCGAGACACTTTTCCTCCTATTGAATTGTCTCATCCAGACTCAGTATGAAGGTTTTTAGCCTTCTTGAATCTTGTTTTTTGTTTTGTTTTGTTTTTTTTCTGCTTCACTGTTATCTCCTGGAAGCAAGCGCTGTTTTGAAGAGAAAATGGAACTGCACTGGATCTTGGGAAAAGATGAGGTAGGAGAAAACTAAGAGGAGTGGAGGGAGGGGAAACTGTAGTTTGGATGTATTGTATGAGAGAAGAATCTGTTTCCAATTTAAAAAAAAAATGAATAATTTTCAAAAGTTGAAGTGAGCATTTGAATTGCTTGACAAGGTTTAATTTTAAAACCTATTAATTAGGTTTTATTTTACAGTCTCGCTGCAAAGTGGTGGTAGATAATCCCTTTTGAGCAGTGTAGCAGATCTAATGCAATGAAAAGAACCTAAACTTGATGAAAACCCATGTCCATCCTCTGTTATTGTCTTGACTGACACACGCCAACCCTGTGACTTGGAAAAGATGCTGAAAATTATCCTCTTACTGTTCTGTGTTGTCACATCGTCGTTTTCTTAATTGCATGCAATTTGCTTTCGCCACATCAAAATCTAAAATGCATATAAAATAAGGATGGTAGACTAATGCCTCAGTGTACAGACACAGTGTGAACCACCATGGCATGAGACAGTACTTCACCAAATCTCTGATCCTGCTTCATTCATTTGACATTTCAGTATTAAAAGACAATTCTTCCTTATGGATCACCCTCATCTCTTGTAAGTCTTTTTTATCAGAATAGAAAGATGTTCTCCTTTTGAAAATGTGTTCTTGACACATCTTGTCATGTTTCTAATATTTTATCAGGAGACTGCTGTAATTACCGTGGTTAGATTGTGGAGACTCTCCTGTTCAGATAATGAAGGAAGACAGACTCTTGCTTGTGGAGCTCTTTAGGGACAGCTGTTCATTGCTGACTTTTACATGTTCACTGGCATCTCACCAACACCTTTAACTCTATATCAGGAAAAATGCACATTCCTCAGGTGCAGTTCCCAGATGCTTCTGCATAATGGAGTCTAACATGTAAGAAATCTTAATCTCCTGGCATTCAGAATCTATACTTCATTGAACAAACTCATCTCATATTCTGACAAACTATTCTCTAGCACGTACTCTTTCAGTATTTCTCCAATATATGCTTTTTGATCTCCATTTACATCAAGAAGTTTTTAATTGCAAGGTGCTTATCTATTATTTTTAAATATAAACTCTAATTATCCCTTAAATGCACATAGAAGATACTTTTCTTTTACTTTGCTATGGCTATCTTTGTTTATGGTTGACCAAACTTTACATTATATTCTCCCTTGATTCTTTTTATTCTTCTCAATTTTCATCTATACGCTACAGGTCAGCATATATAATTTGAAATGTAAATGGTTTCTCCAACTATATACACACATTAGTAACCATTAGTCAATCAATTGTTAAGTAAACTCTTGTAGAAAACTATCAAGTTAATTTTAAAGCTCAGTCCTTATTCCATACATATATTTGCATTATCTTCAGATTTTAACATCCTCCTATGAGATATTTATTCCCAAATTGCTTTTTCTTAAATTAAGAAGCAGTTTTATTTTATGCATACAACAAGGCCCAGAAGAGCTAGTACATAAACACTGCACCCCCCCAATATCATAAGATTGCATGTTTTATTTAGTTTCAGGTTCATTGTCTTATATAATGCTATATATTACTTGATTGGATTTTTTTCACCAAATAGTTTAAGTATAATTCTAACCACTATGCCAAGCACTTGTTAATTATAAGTAATCTCAAATCCTAACATTTCTAAAAATCCATAATTTCAAGTGGTTTTCATTATTAAAATTTCATTTTCTATTTTTTAGTGTTGCATGACTTTTTAAAACTTTAACTAACTTATTTATTCACTTTACATCCTGATTGTAGCCCCATCCCTCCTCAGCCTCTGTCCCACCCTCCCTCCTTCTTCCCCATGCCATTCCCTAGTCCTCAGAAAAGATGAGCCCCTTTCCTATCCACCCAAATCACCAATTCATTTTTTTATAATTAAATCTACTGAGTGTTTACAAGAAAGAAGAAGGAATCAGAACCAATGTCTCTCCTGGTTTGATCCACAGTGAGACAGCAATCTAAAACCTAAGTAAATATATTGCATGTGTCCTTTCATAATAGTTCTTAAATTCTGTCACAGAGCTATGTTGATGTAAATATGGATACCGCCTTTTCAGTAGGGAATGGTTTTGAATTTCTTATTATCATTCAGGTAAACACCATTACCAACTGCTACTTACAGAGTCAAATGTTTATTTAATTTTGCAGTTCCAGGTAACAGACCTTCTCTGAGAGAGACTAGGGCAGAATTCCAAGAGACAACCTTATAGGCAGAGACTAAAGCAGAAGCCATGAAGGAACACTGCTTGCTGATTTGTTCTAATGGCTTGTTTAGTTTGCTGTCTTATTACTCCCAGGAATATCTCCCCAGGAGTGGAACTACCCCATAATCTGGCTCATCCCACATCAATCACTAACCAAGAAAACGCCTCCACAAACTTGCCTGTAAGCCTGTCTTTCTCAGCTGTTTCCTCACCTTAGTCGACCCTAACTTGTGTCAAGAAACTTAGGACAAACAAACATACCTAAGCAACAGAGAAACTTAAACCTCTTCTACATGTTTTAGAATGGAAAAAAGAAGGCAAATAAAACTCAACTAGAGATGAAAACTACAAAGTTTTATGCGTAGGGTAGATCTGATAGGAGTTTCAAAGAAGGGAAAATACGACTAAATATATTGTATAAAAGTTTTTGACAAATAAGGTGAAAAAACTAAACATACAAAAGTTTATACTTCTGTGTTGAGTTGCATTTACAGCTATATGTGCATGCATGAGGTCCATCAGCCACACATTTATGTCCCTCAACTTTAAATGAGAAAAAAATTGTGTAGATAGTGATTAGAGCCAGTTTTCTCCATCTTTTCCGAACATCCAAATCAGAATATTGTGTTTTACATATTTCATCTTTCTAATATTACCCATAGTGGTTTATTTTCAAGCATTATACATAACATAATTTTCAGGGATCCCAAGGCTTGTAAACAATCACCATCATACTCAATACTCATGACAAATGGCAGTTATGCATTTGCTGTAGCATATCCTGCTCATATTAGGAAAAGGTACTCTAGTCATCATCAGGGTGTTTAGATCAATAAACCTAATGTACCTATTGTTTTCAATTTGTGAAAATATGCAATCTAATATAATATACATTTAAATGTACATTACAGAACTAGAAATAGAAATATAGGTGAAGTCTTTGATCATTTGCACTGCTACAAATTGAACTTAGGACCTCTCGTATCTTTACATTCACCCTACCTCTGAACTACATCTATGGCCAAACATAAAAACTCAAAAGTAAAGTGCTTCTGATACTTGGAATGCATTATATAACTCTTAATCGGTCAACTTCATTCTTAATGGATTCTTGGTTTGGAAACTGTGATTCCTTTCAAACCTTTTCCAGGTTATCCTAGCATTATTGACTTTTAATTGTAATAATAGCTAGCACATGCTAAGATTGAAATTACAGTAAGCCATGGAAGGATTTGAATAAAACTGATGAAAAATACTGAGCTCAAAGATTTAGCAAAATAAAAGAATTTATCAGCAAAGTGTGTGTGTGTGTGTGTGTGGGTGTGTGTGTGTGAGAGAGAGAGAGAAAGAGGGGGGCTTAAAGGGGAGAAGGAGAGAGAGAGAGGGAGAGAGAGAGAGAGAGAGAGAGAGAGAGAGAGAGAGAGAGAGAAAGACGAGACACAAAAGAAGCACAAGGATAAAAATAATGAGCAAGTTCCTCTCATTTTAGTCAAGATTTAGTTAATCTGAAACATTTGAAAGGTTTCAAGTATGAAACCACATATATTGTTTATAACATGTATCAGTAATACTTATAAGTATAGGTAGAAAATAATATATTTGGCAATGAAAGAAAAATGGCATACTAGCACAAACTGAATGACACCATTAATATATGTAGCAGTGAACATCTGTATATCATGGAGAAAAACAATTCTGTTAATATTCTGAAAAGAAGCTATTATATTTTCCATTATTTAAAAGTTATCCATTATAAAGTATACAGTTTATAGTTTGTTGCTCATAACTATGCTTCAATATCCTCTAGATTAATTTGCATATGATTATCATTATCAAAATTGATTCAATTATTGTCACAAATTCTTAGTTTTCCTCATTAAGGTCACAAATTAAAGATCCCTGACTTATGTTAATGCATACATATTCTGGCATGGTGTCTCCACACTAATAGGGGCCCATGTTTACTACCAATGCCACTTTTCTTGCCAGAACTTAACACGACATAAGAAAATGTAAAAATTATTTCTCTTGAATAAACACTGTAGTCTTACGATGCACCAAAAGCATTAAGAAACCTTGATGAGTCTTATGAATTTTCCTCTTTCTTTATTTATGAGATATAGTTAAAGCATCTTAAGTTTGTCCTTATATCTCCATTTGATTATCTTCTTTCATGTCCTATTGGCTGTGCAAATAATGTAGTAAATTCACTTTCTCAAATCCAATACCTTTAATCTAGTTTGCTTTTGGTTGCCATGATAACCACTATGGGTGAAAGCTACTTGAGGAGTTAAGGGTTTATTTCATTTTCAGTTTATAGTTAATTGTAAAGGAAGCCATATCAAGGAGACTTGACATGGTATCAAATCAAAGGCAAGGCAAGATTCATGAGGCGGTATCTAAGCAGTGTTATGGAAGAACACTGTTTACTTGCTTGCTCTCCATGACTTGGTCACATATCTTGGTAACAAATACACAGTGTCCCAATTGCCTAGAGGTGGTAGCATCCACAGTGGATTGGGACATCCCATATCCGTCATTAATCAAGAACCTGCCTTCACATACTTGTTTACATGGCAATCTAGTATAGGCATTTTCTCAACAGGTTTACTCTTACCAGATTGTTCTATCTTTTGTCAAACTGACAAAAATATTGAACAGAATAACCAACCCCTAGTCTATTTGACATACAAATACATCATCATTATGAAATCATAACATTTATTTTCTTTATTATGTGAATATCACAATAGGAATTAAAGAGTAATTCTAAAATTCAGTCATTAAAAATGCTTAACATTCTAAACGTTCAGTCTCTGAAATTGTCCATCTTTCAATTCTAGGATCCTATGGAAATTAAAAATGGCAACAACAACAAAAATAAAATCAAAGCAAAACGACAAGAACCACAGAACCAAGTTTATTCATTTCTTAATTTAAGATGGTTGAACCAGGCCACAAATCAAACCAAAACCAAAACAATTTCCAACAGTGAGAATTGTGTGCAGTGTCCAATATGCTCTCTCATCATAGTCTTTTGGATTACAAAGGACAGTGATATCTACATTTCTCTGGCAGTACTCATACAGTTTGTTTCATAGGATTAGAGTATCCTGCACCTGGCGCTATCCGTGGTCCTGACATCTCCATTATACTTAAGTTTCAACTCTAGTGGAAGCTGAACCTTCATGAATGGTCTCTCCTGGCCTCTCATAATTCCAAACCTAAGCAAGACTGCCTCCCAATGTAAACAACATTCTCAACTTCCCCACAGAATACTACAGTGACCTCTGTGAAGGAATTTTCCAGCCCAAAGTTCTAAATAATTGTACAATATTACCAAAATCACCACAGTCAATTCAAGCACAGCAGTAGCCCACACTTGGTACCAGTTTATTATTTGGTCTGCTTTTGGTTGTGACAAACAACTTAAGCAAGTGCAACATGGACATTCATGGCTTTATTTCTTTTCTTCCATCAAACATCCATCATGTAAGAAGTTAATGTAGGACCTGAAGTAAGGAACCTGGAGACAAGAATTGAAGGAGTGGCCATGGAGGAGCGTTGTTTATTTAACTGCTGCCCAATCCTTTGACACCTTGCTCTTTTATGCCACTCAATCAAATCTGAAACAGTTTAGCCCCCCTCTTTCTCCCCCTCCACACTGGCTTGCAATTGTGGTAAACACTAAACATTTCTTTTTTTATAGGTAGAATTATAAGAAAATATTCTGCCATTACTGAGAGAATATATTTGAAATATCAAATATTGAGATTATTTCCTTCATAATCTCCTATATCTTACAGTTTCTTACTGAATTCTGTGACATAAAGGGAGGAATGTAATAAAAAGCACTCAGCATTGGACAGAAAAAAAAATATACCTTACAGGCAACAATTCCTCTCTACTAATTTTTAGTTTCTTCTGAGAAGTACCTTTTATTCTCATTATGTAACTATCATCTCAGAGACTTACTGCTTCAATCTGTTAACTTCGGCCTCATGCTCTGAGCTTCTCATGTCTGCACAATCTAATCTAGGCCTAAGAATGTTTCCAGCCTCTGAGACTTACTACTGAATAAGTTCATTTTTTTCTAGCTCTTTCTGAATTCTGGCTGCTGGTTCAACTCAGCTGTTCTGGCTCAAACTCCCTTTAAGCTGACAGACTCAAACTGGCTTTTCTCATCTTCTGACTGGATTGCTCTGATTGGCCTCATACTAACTGTGGCAATCTGTACTAATCTTTTGGCCTCTTCTCATTATCTGGCTCATTCTGTTTTTTTTCCAGGTGCCTCCCTTTGCTCTCTGTTCTCATAACAGTTGAGCATATTCTATTTTGTTAAATCTTTCAATCTTTACTTTCAGACCCTTAATTAGATGCCTGTCTTAAACATGGGTACTTCCTTCTACAAACTTCAATGTTTAGGATTAAAGGTGTGTATTAAGGATGTGTCTGTATTCCAGCCAGAATACACAGATCTAGAAGGTCTTTGGATGTTATCAGCACAGTCATGTTGTTGGATTTAAATTCCTTTACATCCTTCCCTTGATTTATTATTTTTTCTTTTATCTTGTATAATGTATAAATGTGATATAATTTGCTCACATTTCTTATGACAATGAGGAAATAGGAATTAATTTGTTCCTTTTTTCCTCTAGCTTTCCTCCCTCTTTCACTTCCTTCTGTTCTTTCTTAATTCCTTAGTCTTCCTCTTTTTCTCTTACTTTATCTGTTTCTTTTCAAGGAACTGTTTTTATTTTTTCCAGTGTGCCCTACTCTTCTTTTAAACTTTCTTCTATATATAAAGCTACTTATTTAGGTATATGGAATCACAGACCTGAAATTAATTTTGATACTTTTTGTACATTTTGTATACATAACCTATGCTTACCAGTTTTACTCTTTGTTTTCTAGTGAGGGAAGAAAATAAGTTTTATTCACAATGTCTTGACTTGTAATATGTTTTCTTTTTAACAATCAGTAAATAATTCAGAATTTATGTTGGCAAATGATATATATATTCACTGCTTTATATATAACTTTATTTTCAGTGATATGGAATATTTTTTTCTTTTGAATTAGTTCACTTTACATTCCAATTGTAGCCCCCTCCTTCATCGTCCTCTAGTCCCATCCTCTCTCCCTCATATCCCCTCCCACCCTCCCCTAGTCCTTAGAAAGGGGAACCCTCCTTTTCTAACATCTGACCTCAGTCTATCAAATCTCATCTGAGCTGCCTGTATCCTTTATGGCTTAGTAAGGCTGCCCCGCCAGGGGGAACTGATTTACTTGTGGGGGGCCTGAGACCATTTCAGAAATAGTCCTTACTCCCCATATTTCGGGACCCACAAAGAGACTGTGCTGCCAATTTACTACATCTGAGCAGAGGGTCTAGGTCCTCACCATGTGTGGTCCTTGGTTGGTGCAGCAGTGTCTGCAGCAACCACCTCCTCTACCAAATTTGTTGGCACCATTAATCTACTTGTGGAACTCCTGATCCCTCCAAGTCCCTCTATTTCCCAACTCTTCCATAAGACCTCCTCTGTTCCACCCTGAAGATTGGCTGTGTGCCTCGGTACTTGATTGGATCCTCTGCTAGGTACATTCTTTCAGAGGAACTCTATGGTAAGCCCCCTACGTGTTCCTTCTTTTCAACTGTTTCTGGTGTCTAATCTATTTCCTATGGATGAGAATTAAGCATTCTCCCTATGGTCCTCCTTCTTATTTATTTTCTTTATGTCTGTGTATCATGGTGTGATTATCTAGTGTGATGTGACTAATATCCACTTATAAGTGAGTACATAATATGTGTGTCTTTCTCAGTCTGAGTTACCTTACTCAGGTCGATCTTTCCTAGTTCCTTTGTTTGCCTGAAATTTTCAAGATTTCATTTTATTAGCTGAGTAGTATTCCACTGGGTAAATGTACTACAGTTTATCAATCCTTTCTTGAACATCATCTAAGTTGTTTCTAGATTCTGCCTGTTACAAATAAAGTTGCTTGAACTTAGTTGAGCAAATATCCTTCTTGTATGGTGAAATATCGTTTGAGAATTGCTGTTTTGCTGCTCAACGGGCATACTGGAATCCTGGATGAAAAGTGGAATTGTTCCAAGGAACTGAGTCTAAAATGGTCTACTTCTCCACTTCCCTTTATCCTATGTTCTCTCCTATCTAGGTTAGATGGGTTGGAAGGGAGATATAAACATTAAAAAACCCAAATAAAGTAGGTTTGTAAAAGTTCAAAGTCTACACCCAAGGTTTCAGAAATAAACCACAGTACTTATCTTGTATTATGTGGCAACAAGAATGATCCACAATTATGTTTTTTATACAAGATTTGAAGGGAACTTACTTATTGCAATTCATGTACTAGCTTACTATAATTCTATTAGTTTCATTTGAGAAAATATAATTTTTTAATATGATTCCTGATAAGGGAAAATTTGTTTGTTGAAAGTCCCAGTTTGCATTTCTGGTTTACCTAAAAATATTTCGAGTATTATGTCATAAGTCTTACTGTTTAAAGCTCTTCATTTACACTGAAATAGAAACTTCTTCAGTCATTCTTTATCTAACAACTGAGTAGTTTCAATGTTGTTCTTCATGGGCAGAATTAACCTTTATCTTGAGTTAAATCTACTTAGCATTCATCTTTATAACCCTTCTCTAAACAAGAATCATGAAGATAAATAATATGTGTGATGCCACATGTATAAATTTTCCCAACAGTACTGTCATTTGGGATCGTGCTCTTAACATACTTGGTATGTCAGGAAGCATATTAAACACTAGTAGACAATTCCTGGCTGTACATGTACATCTCTCTTTCAGGGTCTTTACTATTCTAGTTGAGTAACAAGACAGACTCAGACATGGAGCTCAAAGCTCTGATCTCAAGAGTTATTTGTGACACATTAAATAATTTCCATATTCATCCATGGTCTTATCCTTACCATAAAATGACAATGACAACACTCATCAAAGTACTGAGAGATGAATGGAGAAGTTTCTTAATATTTTTAAAACGTACATGGCAAAGTATCAATAAGGAGTGTAATGATTATAATAATTCGGAGTGGATCTCTTATGTTTGTTCTGTCCTTCTATACATTACAGATACTTAAATATAGATATTATTTTTATCATTCTGTTTCCATATGAGTTTTTATCAAAGAGATTTTCTAGGTTAACATAGTTATATATTTAACAGCAAAGTCATTGTTTCAAGTCAGCAAAAATTATTTTCTGCTATCACTGAAAGTCATACTGACATTTCTAAATAGGTGAAGTAGTTTCCAAGAGGGTTGGAATAATCAGATTAAGCTGGAATTAGAAAAACACCTATTTTTATAAGACTTTTCTCTTTTACTTGGTTTGTGTTTACCTCTTAATACTTAATATCTTTGTTAATGTTTGAAATCACAATACAATTATATCATTTGCCTTCTTTTTCCTCCCTTCATGGGAAAACACACCATTTGATTTTGTCTTTTCTTAATCTAAATTTTGTTTTTCATTCAAAAGAAAAATTTTGATTTACTTGTTTATACTCTTGTTTAAACTATAATATAGACCTATATTAAAGTATAATATAGTTTAAACTATAATATATTGATAAAGATAGGGTATAATACTGATTTAAGTTTCTATTTTAGCATCAAGTGTGTAATTCAGTAAGAAACCACTTTCTTAGCATGCAACATGCCCTATGTTGAATCTCCAGAAGTGTATAAAAAAATAAAGGAAGGAAGGAAAGAAGGAAGGAAGGAAGGAAAAAAGGAATAAAGGAAGGAAGGAAGAATTGAAGGACAAACTATTTATATTCTATTCTCACCTTTGCTAAATTCTTCACATCATTAGCTTATTATGTTCTGAATATGACAAGCAATTTATTTAACTGCAGGAACAAAGAGTAAACTACTGAAAGGCTGACATAAAGTTAGTATATATTGTAATGTTAAAATGTTATACATTTGAAGTTGTAAACCTTTGAACTGGAGACCTATGAAGATGACCATGTATCTTAGGGACAGACTTTTACTAAGTTCTGAAAATATCTAATAGAATGACCTAATTGAGTTATGCTAAGGAGTCTTTATACTGATGGAAAGATGTCATAACAAAGTATTTTGGCAAGATATACCCACATTTGATTTATATTGGACAAATATAATTGCTCTTAACTTTTATGTGTCTGTTACTTGGAAAAACTTACAAATTAAAAGGTTAATTTTATGGCAGATGTATAGAAGCTATCAACAAATTTAAATATGGCCAAAATCTGTGATATATCTGCTTGGGGCAGCTGTTTGGAGGATAAAAGAAATAGAATCCCCAAAGAACAGCCACATTAGTGATCTGGAAAAGGTGATAGCAAAACTAACACAACAGAAGAAAAAGATGGTGGTATTTCATGATGAATGTGGTATTAAAGTGCACAGGCTGGCAGTAGGTGAAACATTTGCCACAATTCGTATGAGTTAATGGAATTCTAATACTGAGGCCATACTTTTGAGTTCCAGGAAGCTTTCTGAATGCTGTACACATTGATTTGGCCACAAACACATCATCTGACCTACATTCTTTGAAAGCAAAAAGAGTTGTTATTAATACATTTGCTTTTACATCACAAATCACCCCATACTCAAAGAAACCAGTGCAGGTAATAATGCTCACATTTGCGTCCTGAAGAACATCTCCGGTCTTGTAGAAGCAGCAAAGGCTTTGGATGATATAAATCAGTTACGTTCATTATCGCCTCACCCTGCAGAGGCAATTGCTAAGACTATGTATTCATGACAAGCACAACGTGCTTGAAATAAGACCACGTGGTCAACTCAGTCAGCACATTGGAGTTAGTTTTCTATTGGTCTCAGGATAGCAAGTGAGAGTGACCTGCTTGTAAATGTGTGCTATTGAAGTCTAAAACTGCCCACCAGCTGTTCAAATTTACCTCCTTGTGTAAGTTTATGTTTTACTGTTACTCTAAATTTCTGATAGTGTCGTCTCTTTCCAATTATCTCAATCTTATTTGTTCTTCCTGTTTTCCCAGGAAAGATGAATGTATTGAGTGTACATAATTATGAATGTAACTAATTATCTTTCCTAATTAAACTAAACTATGTCTCCACTCAATTACCCTATTATTAGCTTCATAACTTCTTTTAATTATTTGATGCCAAAGTTTTCACTTAGTAGTATCTATTCACTGATGCACTTTATTAACAAATTCACTAGTAAATAAAATTCATAAAAAAAAAGAGGAAGACCCTGAATAATGACTATGATTACTTCAAAACTAATAAAATGATAAAGTACTTAACTATATACACTGACACATATGTCAAACAAAGTTTGTTATTTTATCAAATATTGTATAAATTCAGATACTTTAATCAATAGGAACAAATATTTTACAGGCTAGTCAATTTAGCCTATATATATATATGCATATATATATGCAACATATATGTATATATATATTCACACACTATATATATATATATATATATATATATATATATATATATATATTCACACTAGTATAAAGAATATAAGGTAAGGAAATATCAAAGATAAATGTTTAAATAAACCAAAAAAATAAATTCTTCAAACATGTGATTATTTTGCTCTATTGTGAGTATTAATAGTCATATATTACAGTTCCACATTTTTCTATATTTGATATTTATTTTTGTTCATGTGAAAACATATGGGTTTGATTTGACTTTACTAACACATACTCAATCTAAATAAACAAGTTCAATCTGTACTCATAAGAAATATAGTCCTCTCACTATTACCTTTATGACATAAGTCCCAATACTATGTAATAAAATTAGTTTAATTATATAGATATAGCATAATAAGGGTAAAGGACCCTATGGACATAGGCTTGTTGATAGATTCTGTAAATCATGGAACTCAAAATGTACAAAGTAGTAGCACAGATTTATATCTCCAAATATGCAGTATGTTGAGGGAGGAGGCCCTCCTAGGTGGAAGATCAGCCTAGGTGATGTCCCAAAGCTAAACAGAACAAAGCAAATAAATGAAAACCTATATCTCTGACTGCTTCTGTAGAATGTGACAGCTCATTCTAAATGATTCTTTGCTTGCAGTGAGTGAAATGTGTGCTCTGAAGAACCAAGGTATCCCTAGTAAAATCCAAATTCTCAAAATTAATTAATCTTCTACATTAGCTTCTACACTGAGTAAAAGTAAATGGAAGGAGGATGGTGTATTCTCATAGCTGATCCACAGGTGATACTCTACAACTATCTCCCATGTTTCACTTTAATTATCTGAATAATAAAATGATTTGCTTTTAGCATCAACATGACTGAACAGCTGACTATATGGGAGTAGTGTGGTTGTTCAACACAACAAAACATCACACTTATATTTCTTCCTCATCAATATTATGAAAACAAAGCCCAAGGTGCTGAGAATTCCAAATCCTTAGAGTAGGGACTGGGCAGATAAAGCATATTTTAATATCCATAGATGTTGGTCTCAGTTTCTAAGGTTAATCTGCTTTTATTTACTCAAGCCAACATTCTCTCTTAAATGATCACATAGTCAGTACTCTTCGCCTCTGAACGATCTCTCAATTCCCAGAAACCACATGGTGGCTCACAAACATCTATAATGAGATCTGGTGCCCTCTTCTGGCCTACAGTTGTACCTGCAGGCAGAGAACTATATACATAAAATATACATCTGTCAAAAAAGAACACATAGTAACTAAAGGTTTTATGATCCATAGATTCTATCATAACTATTAAATCTTGTAGTTAGAGTAGAAAAATAACATACAATATGAACAAAAACAATAGAGCTATATACTGATAAAACTTTATTTATAGAAACTCATAGCAAGGAAGATAACCTATGAAAATTATTTCATATTTGATTAGTTCCTGTCAGTGCTTAATTTTATGTATTGTTTAAACTATTTACCTGGTAGTTTATGACCTTGACACCAAGGTAGCAGGAGCCAGAAATTTTTAAACCAGGAAGCATTTTCAAGAACAGATACTTCTCACTTCTTAGAGAAATGGGCACTCCCTTTGTGAAGCTCAGTGTCAAAATATTTTCACTTCCCAAGAAAATAAAGAGACGGGATAAGGAAAGGGATGGATGCTAAGGAGCTCGTCTATGCAGACACAGATTGGGGATAAATATTTCTCACAAGGCTGGAGATGAAAATGATTGGCTCATATCATTTCCAAACCATGGAGATAGAAATCTGCTACTGTGTAAGCCACAGAATCCTCACCATTCCACTGAAGGGAAACACACAAAATTTTTATAAAAAAGCGGATGGGATGAGGGTAAAAGTGGAACCATTTTAAAGCAGTGTAAATTTTTTCCCTCCCCCGTAGAAGTTTTATGGCTCCTAAGATATATATTTAGATATTTGAGCTCTTTACTGATTTTAGATAATGGCAGACATTGTGGCTTTCATAAAATCATTGAATTTGATGTTTGTTTATAACTGTTTTTCTTCCACAGAGTCAGTTTTTCATTCTTTGCCCTAGAATACTTCAAACTCATTCTGCTCTTGCCACGGACTCTCTGGGATTGCAGGCGGAGTAAACTTGCTTAACTTGTAGTTTCTATTTGTTATATTATATTCTATTTTACCTTGCTTTTTCTTTGTAAGCATTTTTATATGAAAGAGACAAAAGGAGAGGGAAATGAGAGGGGAAGGAGAGAGAGGAGAGATAGAGACAGAAAGGGAGAGGGAAAAAATTTCTTTATTTTTAATGTGTTTTAAAGCAAATGTTTAAATCCATTAAAAAGGGTTCCTGTTGTTAGTTAATAGGGGAATGCCTTTGTAACCATTCAAGACATTTTGAACTACTATTAGTTTCTGCATGCTGCTTCTGATGCTTTAGCATAGTGTAGAAGCGGGCATCTGCAAAAACATTAGTGCTTTTATTAGTAGAGAGCTGTGCAACAAATGGGAGTTGTTTGAGGAACTGTGTGATCATGATCATAAGGTAGATAACAAAGATATGTTTTGAGGCTGTCCAGCTTGATGCTCAATCAAAGCAGAATTTTCTGGCAGAATGTTATATTTAATGAGTTTCTGTTTTCAGGGTTGATATTAAGCTTTAAAGTATATATTTCTTTTTATATATTATATTTATTTTTTTAAAAATATGATTCCAGTTTTTCAAAGATGGCTTTATAGGTATTTGAATCATAATTACAAAGTAGGTGACACAGTAAATAAAGAGTCATCTTTTTAGTGCTATCTTTTCATGGTCAGTGTGAAAGACACTTGTATTTACATTATTATATAATCATGAGAGAATATCATCACAATGTTTACATATTAATCACTTGAGAAAAATGTTTTGACTCACAAGTTTGAACTCTTTGTTTTCAAATACTAAGGAGATCATAATTTTCTAGAAATATTTCCAAACTGCTTATATAATTTACAAGTTCAACAACTCTAAACAATTAATAAGAAAATTTAATCTACATAAAGTTATCTCTAAATCACTCTTAGTGGTGGAAAAGGTAGCTCCTAATTTTATCAAAGCATTAAACTGTCAACATAATTATGGTGATGCAATATTCCAAATAGTTAAATCCAGGAGATGAAAGATAAATAGTTCCATACATACACTGGGAGGCTATTTATTTAAGGATTTATAATTTGTGTTGAGAGATATCACTGTTGTCCAAAACTATATGTGGAAAATACCTTCCTATATTAAGTTCCTTTTCTTCTTTACGATAAGTCTAAAGTTCAGAATGGGGATATGAGTACTGGGCATAAATGATATTTGGTTTCTTAGAAAAATAATGGAAAATTAAAGTGAAGATATTCTCATTTCACTACATACTAAACAAGTCACATTTAATTGCTATGTTATGTAGATAAATCAATACATACTATGAGGTTGGAAGCAATTCTTCAGAGCTGTCAAATATTCATCAAAGTTTTGTGTAGAGAACACAACCTTGAAAAATCATACCCTTCTTTTTCCAAACACAGATAATTCATGCCTACTCTCCAGTAAATTGTAGTCACTGTCCCTTTGAAAAACTAATGGAAGAATTCTCAAGGTATTAGATATAATGGTCCTCTGAGCATGTATTGGAATTCATCTTGCTCTATCTTTGTTCCTGTGTTCCTTACGACAATTGAAGCAGATTCCATTTTTTTTTTATGTTTTTGTTGTTATATTATAAATGGTGAATGAGACTCAGACATCTCGTATCATTTCCCCACATTTGTAAATCAGTAACTGACAATGTTATTGATAACGGATAGATATGAAGCAATGTCAAAAGATAATGACATTTTTATTAAAGAATGTGAGCAGCAAGCCTCTTATAAGGTGATTTCATAGTTGTATGTCACACAGGCAAAGCCATTAGTCAGTCTCTGTGAATAATGCAACTATTATATCCTATTAGAAATGTCATAGACTAGTTATTGTTGTTAGCTTTGGTAAAATTAAAATTATCATGTCTCCCCTTGTACAACCACTGTGGAAAGCAATCTGGAGGTTTTTCAGAAATTTGGAAATGTATCTACCTCAAGACCCACCTAGACATATAACAAAAAGTTGGTTCACCTTACCACAGGACCACTTGTTCAAACATGTTCATTGACTCCTTATCTATAATAGCCAGAAACTGGAAATAACCTAGGTGCCCCACAACTGAAGAATGGATAAAGAAAATATGACACAATAACCCAGTAGAATACAACTGAGGTATTAAAAACAAGGAAAAGGAGAGGGGGGATGGGAGGAGGAAGGTGTGTGTGTGTGTGTGTGTGTGTGTGGGACTTGGAGGAAACGAGGGAGGGGACAGGGACTGGGATGTAAAGTGAGTAAATAAATAAATAGAGGGAAAATTATCGTGCCTCATGAACATAGAAAGCTTTTTCAATATCTTTTAGTCTTTTAAGGCCCAAGATACTATTTCATTATTTTTTTTGAGGGGAGGGCTGTTAGTGTCAAATTTGAGCAGTTTTTCAACATGTTCATTCTTGAATCAATTCATATTTCAAAGGGAGGTTTGAGCGGTATAATTAAGACATATATTGGTATATTCAATGATGCTGAATGATTACTAGGCACCTCACAAAGGTGCTTCCTGTTTCTCTGTATCCTTTATCCTGCTTGTGAAGTTTCCTGGCATTTCCCCATATCCTTCAAGTTGCATCTTACACATGACATACACTCACTGTAGAGTTTCAACAATACACATATTTAGAGAGAGGGCTATTTTTAAAGTCTAATATTTTAGGGAAAAGTTTCCTAAACCATGTATTCATATGCACATGGATACACTGTCCACACAAATATGAACCTGTAATCTGTACTCTTTATGTCAAATGCACTTAAGACACTTCTTCTAACAGTAATAATCTGTGGTTTTGATATTACACCATGTTATTAGTTATATAAATTGAATCATACAACTTTAATTGTTTTTGTGTAGCCAATTACTATATGACTTTGAAATAAAATCAATGTTTACTTTGTGTTGTAAATAACTGCAGCCAGACATTCAACAGTAACATGTATATGTAGTGATGGCAAGAATGAAAAAAGATGAAACATATTTTCTTTTATTCTGTTTATGAAATGATAAAATAGTAGGAGATGAGAGGAACAAAGTAGAAATTGAAAGAAGAAAAATAACAATTATAGAATTTAATGTTTTACAAGCTATCTTTGAAATGCTAGGTTTAGTGACTAGTATGTGTTTTAATAACAGAAAACTCAAAGCAAAAGCAAACCAAATTGTTAAAGAGATGAATTGGCATAAAATGGATATCAAATATTTGAATTGAAATTTAGCATACTGTTATTATTTTATTTATATCACAAGCAAATTTCTGCTTAAATGTATTTTCTCCCTTATGCATAGATATGCTTATTTAAATGATAGTCTCAACCTAGTTAGACTATAAGTTTTAACCATATGTTTAAGTGTCACGGTGTTTACCTAAATATTTGACTTATTTAAAAAGCCTGAGAAATGGGGCTTGGAACTAAACAGAGAATTCTCAACAGAGGAGTATCAAATGGCTGAGAAACACTTAAAGAAATGCTCAACCTCCTTAGTCATCAGGGAAATGCAAATCAAAACAACTCTGAGATTCCCTCTTACAACCATCAGAATGGCTAAGATCAAAAACTCAAGCGACACCACATGCTGGCGAGGATGTGGGGAGAGAGGAACATTCCTTCATTGCTGGTGGGAATGCAAACTAGTACAGCCACTTTGGAAATCTATCTGGTGCTATCTCAGAAAAATGGGAATAGGGCTTCCTCAAGACCCAGCTATTCCACTCCTTGGAATATACCCAGAAGATGCTCCAGCACACAACAAGAAACTTTGCTCAACCATGTTCATAGCAGCCTTATTCATAATAGCCAGAACATGGAAACAGCCTAAGTGTCCCTCAGTAGAAGAGTGGATAAAGAAACTGTGGTACATATACACTATGGAATACTACTCAGCTATTAAAAACAAGGAATTTCCGAAATTAGTGGATAAATGGATTGAGCTAGAAATGATCATAATGAGTGAGTTAACCCAGAAGCAGAAAGAATCAAATGGTATATACTCACTTATATCTGCATACTAGCCCAAGGGGCATGTCCCACGAAAGCCTTCACTTACCAGGAAACTGGGACAGAGGGGAAGGCAATCCTATTGGGACTCTAAATGAGAGACGCATGGGAGAATTGCAAAATAAAAGAATACAGAGGGTCCTAGAAATCTACAAGTAGAACAATATGATAGGCAGATTTGGGCCCAGGGGTCCCGCTCAAACTAAGGCACCAGCCAAGGACAATACAGGAGGTAAACTTTAAACCCCTTCCCAGATCTAGCCAATGGTCAGAATATTCTCCACAGTTGAGTGGAGAGTGTGATACGACTTTCTCACATACTATGGTGCCTCACATTTGACCATGTCCCCTGGAGGGGGAGACCTGGTGGCACTCAGAGGAAGGACAGCAAGTAGCCAAGAAGAGACTTGATACCCTATGAGAATATATAGGGGGACATAATCCCCCTCAGGAACAGTCATAGGGGAGGGGAATAATGGGAAAAGGGGGGGGGGGAATGGGAGGATACAAGGGATGGGATAAACATTGAGATGTAACAAGAATAAATTAAAAAAAAAAAAAAAAAAAGCCTGAACAACAGAAAACAAAATGATTCTATCTGAGATAATGCTGCAGAAACAGTAGGTAGCTAAAGATGTTGTGATGAGCAGCAGCGTAAGCCTTTCTGGCATCAGCACAGATTGAAAGGATTTTCTTTTAAATTAGACCACTTTAAGAGGTTGCAAAGCTTCTTAGATAGGCAAGTGAGGTAGAGGTCAAGTGGAAGCCTGAGGTTGGAAATAAACAATGCCAAAGTTTCCTTTTCTGTGCATTTTAAATTTAAATGTGAATTTTCCATTTCTATCAGACTATTACATCTGAATGCCAGTGGTTTAGCACTCTAGATGGAGCTTGAGACCTACTTCTCTTAAGATTGAGTAGATGTTATAAACCTTGAATCTTTGATGAACAAGACTCTCTCTTAATAAGAGCTCATTTAGTAGGAGTCAGTTGAACAATATCAGGCACACTGTGGGCTCCTCAAAAACTATATGGCCGAAGAATCAAGAAAGTAAGAATGCAGGAGTCCTGATAATTGGAATATAAATAATCATAATATAATACTTTATTTAATCTTCATTATTGTGCTCAATTCAGTGCCAAAAAGTTATTCCATTATTAACTGTTCATTTTAAAGAAAAATCGAAAAAGACAAATTATTGTAGAGATCAAACCAACAAAGGTACAGCTAGCAACCATTCCTAAGAGCTTGCACCCGGGGCCAACCAATGAGAGCTACAGTCACAGTGAACAGAACAAATGACAAATCTCCCCTGCAGTCTGGTCCCCCAGCCAATCAGCTTAAAGGGCAACTTTCCTGTATCCCTCTAACCTATCATGTAACAGCAAAGCTTAGAAATGGCCCCGCCCCCACCTACAGTTTTTTCCTTTAAAAACCCTGTTCCCCTAGAACCCAGGGGCTGTCATCTTCTCTCCTCACAAGGAGGTTGATTGTCCAGGCTCTGAAGTTGATTAATAAACGAGACCTTTTGTGATTTGCACGCGACTGATTCCTGGTGCTCTTTGCGGGTTCCGTGACTTGGGCATTACATTATTGGTTGAAACAAGAAAGGTACTGACATGGCAAATCCTGTGAGTAAACACAGTGGTGCCATGGACACTAATGTTCCCATGAGTGGCTGTATTACTTACATTATTCATCATGGTTACAGAAGAGAAAAGGAGTTTATTTAGAGCTTATATTTTCAGAAGGACGTTGTCTATTAGAATAGGAATCTCGTATCCTATGGCAACACAATGAGGGTTAGAAACTGCTCACATCATAGCTAAGCAGGGACCAGAGAAAAAAGGCTGAATCGGCATCCTCAGCAGTGGGGTGTCAGTGCACATGCAACCTTTACCCGCCTTCTAACAGTGACCCACTTCTGCTGCCTAGCTTAACTTGTTTGCTGTTACCTTTGGTTTCTGATGAAGAAGAAAAACCTTATGTTGAAGCTGAATTTTCCAAATTAAAATCTCTTCAAAGGTCACCTTTTTCAGAGTTGCATTAAAGGCTGGAAAAGGGAAAACTATTTCCTTCACTCAGTAGAATAAGAATATCTGGCCTGGGCCAAAACCTAGAATTCCTTTGGACAGGTCAATGACCCAGTCAAGGGACCACCCTACAAAGGCATGATAACAGTCTAAGAAGGTAGGCTCATCTTAAGCCCCGTTAAAGAGATAGGAAGACTGATTAACATGTAATAAAATAATGTACCTTTCTTCTTAGAGTTCTTGCTATCTAATACAATAGTTTGCAGAGACATATTGTGGCTTCATAAGTCTGCCTACTTTCCTGAACTACTTGTTCAGAAAACTGTAATATTTCTAATTTGTTTTCCTATTTCTTTCAAAAGCTTGCTTTCCCTAACATTTTGACTTCTGTATTCTTTCCCTAAGGCTCCTCTGCCCACCCTTTGGCTGCTTGTCCACCATTTGGCTCACCTCTGTCCTGACTTGGATCTAAGGGAGCTTTTTGTCTCTCTCTGATGCTTCTTACTCTTCAATACAGCTGCTAGCCCTGGGGGGTTTCTTTTTGTTATTTGTTACTTTCTGCTTACTACTTTTTAGATTGTTGCTCTCTTATTTATTCTGAGGAAGCTTCTCACTGTTTATCTTGAGCTCACCTTGTAGATCTCACAGGCCTCAAACCCAGAGACACAAGGCCGCCTCTCCGCCCAAGCAATGACAGTAAAGGTGTGGACCTCTATGTGTAGCTGGAGGTGCCTTCAAAACTAATAACATTCTGCTGGAGCTTCATTTCACCATGTTCATAAAATACTTTACAAATAAAACTAAGAATCCCAAAATTGAGACCTGATTTCCCAGTATAACTTTCCTTAAATTTGACTGGTAAAGCTACACTTTATTTTTTTTGAGCAGATTAACCAACCATATTGTCATTTTGCTTGTCTTTCTTATGATATTCTTATCAATTATATGGCTCAGAAGATTTTCTTTGTTCTCTGATGGTGTTTTACATGTGTCTGTGATTTTTATACATTAACGAAATTAAGACAATGTGTATATATATTTAGTTAAGCATAATATGCCTCTTCATGTGGTTGGGTCATATCTAATCTGCTGGAAATTCTAATTAAACAAGTTGATTCTTCCCAAGTAAGAATAAGAAAGACTATTTGATGCTAGGAGATTGTTTGCTTTACAATGCTTTATCTGGGCTTTTATCCTGTCTTACCATACAAATTTTGCTTTGGTTCTCTGTCTCTTTCTCTCTGTCTATGTCTCTCTCAGTCTCTTTATCTCTGTGTCTTTCTCTCTATGTGTGTGTTTTTGTGTGTGCTTGTGTCTCTGTGTCTGTCTTTTTCTCTGTCTTACACATGTGTGCATACACACACACACACACACACACACACAATGTTCATTCTCATAATGGGAAGTATGCCAACACCCTAGGTGTTGGTATAAGTAAGGCTTTACAAAAATAGAATTGAGGATATACTATTAAAAATTGTCTGAGTTTCTGGACTTAGTTTTCTGCTATTGTTATGGTTAAGCATATGTTTTAACTGTGTCAGCATTGTCAGGACTCCTAATCAGTTTTAAAAGGGAAGGGCCTAGAAAGCCATCTAAATAATACGTTTAAGCACATTTATCAAACAAATAATTACAGTAAAACTGGTTGCTAAAAAAGTCATATGACAAAGGAAAAAAAAAGTGTAAAGGTGCAGTTAGTAATCATTTTCCAGCCTGAGGTATCTATGATTGGCAATTCTCTTTCCTCTGAAAAAGGCCCTCATTATTTCTTGTATCTGTAGAACTGAGATTGCTGAAAAGCAAAAACAAGAAGAAACAAACAAGAACAACAAACCACCACCATCACCACTCTACCTTCATCCTTGTGTTTAAACCAAAATGCATTTTGAGTTTCCAAGATGGTAGTATCTTCCTGTAAACCAGAGCTATTCCTGGGGAGCAGTGGGAGTGTTACACTGGTGATGAGTGGAGAGTCCCCATGAAGCTGGGAACACTTAGTTCCTAAAGTCTGATGAGGCGTCTTTCCCAGTAGATCTAACCTCTTTGTGCCAAGTGAAGAAATTAACCTGCATTGCCTAAAGAAATCATGATGCCCACTCCTGAAGTACTTTACTTGCAGGCCTGCTGGGTTCCCATCTCACTGCTATTTTGCTTCTTGTTCTATTAGGAGAGTTAAGACCTGTGGGACCCCAAAGGTGAGGAGCAAGTGCCATTCACAAGAAGGCACACTAGACACCGAAGGAACCAATTTATTTTTTCTAATTCATATAGATAAAACCTGGAGAATATGTGAATGTTAAGATACTACAAGTATAGAATAGTGATTTGAAGAATCAAATCTCCTAGCACAGGGACAGAGAAACAGTATGTATCAGTGCAGGTGGTAACTGCAGAAAGATTTTTGTGGGATTTGTTGTTGTTGTTCCTTTGGTTGAATTAAACACAGAACAAAATGTTTCCCAATTAAAATAAATACAAAAATGCTGACCTGCCTTTGTCCCATTGCAGAAAATGGTATTGAAAGGTTTAAAGAAATTGTATTTTACAGGAAAATTTCTGTAGTTCCTATTCACCCATCTATGTTGGGACAGTGTAAACACTGCTCACCATTCTTTTTGAAAACATACTTGGAAGGTGAAGTTCACCACCCAAGTGACCACTTTTCTATAGAGTATAATTTTAAATAGCTGTTGGCTTAGGAAATTTGAATATGATATAACTAATTGGATCTTTGAATGACAGAGGAATATGGAAATATTCTCAAAGTCAAAACAAGGCTTGAATTGTCACAATAAAGGTTTCTAATGAGAACAATAGAAATATTATGGCCATCAGACCTTAGTCATTGTTTAGGTGGTCCTCCTCCCAGAAACAAGATAGAAGAACCCAGCCTATAATATTAATATTAAAATTCACGTATACAAATAAAAGAATACCACTAAATTCTGACTTTACTTGTATAGATATGAAAGTTATATGTCAAACACAAGACTTAAAATGGAGAATCATCAACCTCATAAAATTCATGCACTTTGTGCCTATGTAGCCCCAAAACCTCTCGAATGAAGTGATAGATGAGACAATTTTGAGGAAGTACAACATTATATTTTTATATATTTACACCATTAGTCTTTCTCAACTGTCACCAAAGGGATTTGTAGTCCTTTAGTACTGTAACTATATATGAAGAAAATAATAATACTCAGCCATGTTGGTGACAGACAAGGGTTGTGAAGGGTCACTAGTTATAAAAGGGCCAAGTTGCTACTTCCTTCTCTAAGAAGCTCATGGAGCTTAGGTAATGTATGGAGTTTAACTCAGGAACTTTGTATTGTTGTGCCTATTCTCCCCACCTCTTCCTAATCTTGTCATTTTCACAGCCCCCAAAATTATAATTGAAACAGACAGCCTCAGTGGCTGGTAGAATCTCCAAATGGATTCCATGAATCATAGAACAAATTCCACTAATGTGAGAAAGATCAAGTGCAAACCAAAGTATAGCTTCACCCCAGAAAACACTACACCCAAAATAACAGTGAATTTCTGCAGTGCTTGCAATGATTAATGTCCACAAAGACTGAAAAGACATGGGGCTAGTGATTCTCAGGTTTCCATTCAACTTTTCTGTTTGGCCTGTGGAGAAGACAGATGGATTTTGGATAATGACAATGGATTATCATAAACTTAACAAGGTGGTGACTCCAATTGTAGCAACTACACCAGATGTGATTTCATTGCTAGAACAATTAGCATATCCCCTGGTACCTGGCATAAGCTATTTATATAGAAAACGCATGTTTTAGTGCTTTGGGAAAACTAACTAAATTAGCAGCTTGCAAGGCCAACAGAGCAAACCTACTATCATGTCTTCCGAGTATATTAAACCTCAAGTTCTTTATGATAATTAAGTTCATAGGAATTTTGATCATATTTTCCTTTATCAGACATCATAGCTGGATAATGTCTTACTGATTGGATATATAGGATACATGATAGCATGTATTCTAGACCTTTTATAATTTACTTATTAGGAGAATGTGATATAAATGTGGAAAAAAGTTAAAAGACTTCCACTTCATTGAAATTTCTGCTGGCATGGGAGCATAATGACATATTTTAGATTAAAATTATACCAATGTATATGTTCTTCTCACCCCAAAACAATGGCATGGAACATATTTAGCCTTCTTGGTTGTTGAAAGGAACACATTCCATCTTTCACTGTTGTTTTCCCTAATTACTGGGAAAACTATCAAGTGTCTGATTGCTTGTTTATGTGTTAGGTTTCTGTTTGTTTTGTGTGTGTGTGTGTGTGTGTGTGTGTGTGTGTGTTTTAATTATGCTGGAATTTTAAATGACTTCTGCATAGCCATATTTTGACATCCTATTCTATACTTGGTACAGTGTGGGTAGCCTATGGAGCTTTGTATGGTGGAGCCTGTAGGGGTGAAACTTGGAGAATAATTACCAATCATCTGTGTTCTCTTTTTTATGATTAAACATAATATACTGACAACCTGCTGAAAATCCCTGACATCATGAGCTTTAACAGTACTCTGTACTGTGAACAGAGAGGTCTACCATGTTTTGCCAGCAAAATGAGCAGAAACGCCAGAAACCATGAGCTAATATTTCCTGTCTTGAGCCATTTTTGTCAGTACTTAGCGGACAATGTTAGATAATACAAAATACAAGTAAAGGGCAAAAAAGAAGACTTTCAAGCAAGCCAATTTTTTTTTTACTTAAGCCATTCAGAAGTGAGGGTATATTCATAGAGCAGATACAATGGTGCTTGAATACTCAGTAGCTTAAAAGAACTGATTTGGGCTCTAGTTGGTCCCTATGGATAGTCTGCAGCTACATCAACCATGAAGATTTTAATGCAAAGCCCTATTTTCTCTATGAATATGTACCCTAATGTTGAAAGAAGCCATGTTTTAGACATTTACCTGACAAATAGCAAGGTGTGTGAATTGAGACATGAAAATTTTTTTCTGGGAATGTCACACGTATGTTTAATGTATTTTGATCAATTCTGTTACTATCTCTTATTTTCCAATTCTTATATCCCACCATTTTTCTTTCTCTCTCTCAAACTCAGTGAGTTTATTTAGTGCTTCTTACATGTACTTGGGTTTGGGATAATCCACTGAAGTATAATCCTTTTAGAGGCTATATCCCTACAGAAAATTGACTCGCTCTTCCCAGGGATCATCTATTGCAAATAGTTTCTCAGCTAGAGGTGGGCTTCCTGGTCCACTTCCCTATCTGTTATAAATTTCTGTCATAGTATCCACCTGCTGTAAAAAAAAACAAAAAACAAAAAACAAAAAAACTTTTTTGAAGACAGGTAAAGGCTGCGTTTAAGAATATAGATACAAGATTAAAATGTGGACAACATTATACAGTTAGAAATTAGGCAAATGGCAGTAGTAGATTATTCTTTAAAGTCCATAAACTTCCAAGTACTAAGTAGTTAGTTGGCTAGGTTTAAAATGCCAGACATTAATTCTCTCCTATTGAAAAGAATTCAAGACCAATAGGACATTGTTTTGTTACTCCCAAGGTAAAAGTCCCTTGATTGCACCATTGGAGATATTGTGTGGTTCTGGCCATTCTGTGGTCTACAGGCTTTATATCTTGACTGAATTATTGAATGCTGTCCTTCCTTGGCAACTTTCATAACATCTTCTGAAACTATGATAACTAATTTTCAGGGAGGAATTTTTTGGGTCAGGTATAGTTCCTTCAAGTCCTTTGTCTGAGGTGTGTGGTGTTATCAAACAATATAGTACTATAGTGAAGCCCTGAGAGACGATGTAAGGAGTGGCAATAGCCTGCATTTTGGAGGAATTCTCTTAGACTTCTAGGATAAACAACCCAAAGGGAGGCTTTCTTTCTTTTTCACTGATTTTTTTTTTTTTTTGCTCTTCGATAGACTATTAAACACAAGTTTCATAATTCTATTAAAATGTTTATATGTGTATACACATAAATTATATACAAAGTATAATTATTTGTAATAACCATGGGTTAATGATTCCCTATTTTGTATTCAAAAATCCTTAAAGTAATTTAGCTCTTCCCATTTCTTTGTATTATCTTCTCTTTGGCTTTAATGTCCTATATCTTGTTGTTTTTGCCCTGCCCCCATTCCTGGTACAAGTAGCCTGTTAGGCCCCTTGTCTAGAGATCCTTTTGTCCCCCATGAATACATGTTCTTCTTTACTTGCCCATGTTATGTGGTTACTCCAGGTCACATATACTCTCCTCTAAATCTTTAGACCTGAGGAAACAAGTAGGAAAGAACAGGCCCTGATGTTCCTGTCTGTGCATCGTTTTCTCACTCTGCATATTTTCCAGGTCTATCTATGTATAAATTTTATTTTTGATGTATCACAATATACTTTAATTGTGAATACAAACCACATTTTCACTATCCATCAGTTGAAGATTTTTTTTTGTTTCATAGCTATTATGAATAAAGCAACAATCAAAATAGGTGAACAACTATTTCTGCAGTAGGATATTCGTTCTCTGGGGGCATACATCTAGAATTATTATAGATGGTAATATGCTAATTCTACTTTTAGATTTTGGAGAATGCTTCTCACTGATAAACACAGTGGCTTTACCAGTATGAAATCTCGCCAAGGAGGATTCACTTTTCTCTACGTTCTCATTACCTTACACTCTTCTGGGTTAAAAGGCTTTTATTTGTTCTTATATATAAGCTAGCTGTATCATATTAAGTATATATGTATGACTTTGTTAAGTTGTCAGTATAAATGATATTCTATCCATTTATGGTATTTTTGTGATTTTTATCCATTAAAAAATTGGGTTCACCAGCCAAGGACAATACAGGCCGTAAACTTCAAACCCCTACCCAGATCTAGTCAATGGACAGGACATTCTCCACAGTTGAGTGGAGAGTGGGGTCTGACTTTCACACGTACTCTGGTGCCTCATACTTTACCATGTCTCCTGAATGGGGAGACCTGGTGACACTCAGAGGAAGGATAGCAGGCTACCAAGAAGAGACTTGATACCCTATGAGCATATACAGGGAGAGGAAGTCCTACTCAGTCACAATCATAGGGGAGGGGAGTAAGGGGAAAATGGGAGGGAGGGAAGAATGGGAGAATACAAGGGATGGGAGAAGCATTGAGATATAACAAGAATAAATTAATAAAAAAAGAAAAATAGAAAAAAAATTGGGTTCACATTCTGAGTATATGAAAATATGGCTACTTACAATCAATGTGGTCTTTGAAGGCTCAAGGCTTATAAAAACTCATTGCATTCTACCTTTTTTAAAATAGAAATAATTTTTCAATATTCATTTTAGGTTCTTTCACACCTGTGAAGTCTTTCTTGAATTTCTTAATGTACTGTATATAATCATATCCTTTACAGTATCTTCAAGAATCTGTCTGTTGTACTAATACAAAAAATACTAACATTTTACAATTTGAGAAAAAATTAGCATAATGAAAATGAATTATTTCACCTACACCACAAGTTTTAGAATTTATTGGATGTTCATATTGCCTGATTTATAAAACCTTGGTTTTCTTATGTTTAACACACAGGTACTAATAAAATCCTTCATAATTCTATTTTGAAGGTTATGCACGTTTATCTGTGCAAAGCAATTAAAAATGTGCCCAAAGGAAGTATTTAATAAATTTTACCTGTTATAATTACAACCCAGGGACCTTCATATTTCCATTTATTCCCATGAGGGTTAATACTGTCTCAAGTTATAATACATTCTGCATCAAAAATATGTTGGGAAAATGTGATGCATCTGAAAGTAGAGTCTACATATGATTGAATTTTATAAATTTCTTTAGGAAAATATAAACTTATAAATACTGTTAGCTGTAGTCATCTCTATTGTTAAAATGACAAGTCAATGATTTATGTAAGATTAAATGGGTAGTGTTTTCTAGATACATAGGCCAAGACTATGTCAAAACTGTTTTATAGGCATCTAGTTACTTCTACTTGTACATATCCAAGTAATTACTTGTCAATATTCATATGTTTATATTTTTTTGTTCTTATTATTTCTCTTTCTTTTTGCTTGTGCTTTATTGGATAAAACTGAAAAATGTATTCAGTAGTTAAAACTGATATTTATATTATATTACAAAACTAATCTGATACCTAAACTAGTTGCTTTACTAAACTAAAACCTTAATTTTTGAGAGAAGGACTGACATTTTCCTTGGATATTCCTCTACCTATTTGCATAGAGTGAATCTAATATTAATCATAAACTATGCCATAATATGATTCTTCTTTAAGAGGTGCTAAATTTGGAATTAAAATCTAAGGTTTAAATAAAATAAAAGAAAATAAAATCAAAGATTGTCAATGACAATGGCATCTAAGCCATGCCAGCTTTCACGTGACTAGATTTCATTAGGCCATATGTGGGTATAGATATATAAAACCTAATAACTCTCTACACAGACAATTTTCAACAGAAGAGATCTAATAATCATGTTTTTCTTTTATGTTTTTCTAAAGAGAAACAGAATAACAAATCTGAAACTCATTGACAGTATTCTACCTACTTCTGTGCTTGGTGTTTTCCATTTTCTTTAGTCCTGATGTCTGTATTTTTTATACTAATAAACCTTTCTATAAGCAGTTGAAAAGCCTACCTTAGGAAGAAAAGGAATGTAAATATATTTGTGTCTGTTTACACATATGCATACAATGTCCTGAATTAGTCTCAGTGTTGTCATAATTCTATTCCCAAACCCAGAGGCATCAACATAGAGTTAATTAAACTTTAATTAGTTTTCTTGTGGAAAATAAATCTTGTCAACTGGTGTTTCATTTCATTAGAAATGCATCTTGGTATGAGAAACATGTGTTCTTGCCAATCATGTGTATTACCAATGTGAAATCACATAACTATAGAAAACAGTGAGATTAAGATGCAATAAATTGAATATTAGGCATACTCATTTTGAATCCAAATTATAAATAATTTATCCTTCAGTCAAATAATTGAATTCCATGCTGTCATAAAATTCCAAAAGGGAGATTCTAAGTTATCAAGGAATAGTTTATAAAACCAAATCCCTTCATTCTTTTATTTGTATTCATGGGAGGTGATACTTTACAGGGACAAATAATCATAAATTTTCCTACAGATTTTTACTTTATCATCTCCAGCCTGGTTACTAAAAGATACTCATCTGACTCAGTCAAAGAAAAATAAAAGAATATGATGGTCTCTTCAGTCTTTTGATAAAAAAAAATTCAGGCAATGTTAAAAAGAATAAGCAGAGCTAAAAATAATTGATGTTTGAATGCCATACAGTTACACGTATGAAGCCGATGGGCTGATTGGTCCCCTAACAGTTGGAGTAGGGGATGTATCTGGCTTGGGCTATATTGCCTCCCTCTGGGTCCCATATCCCTATCTGTGCTGCCTTTTCTTGCCTCAGTGAAAGAGGAGACACTTAGTTTTTATGTAACTTAATGTGCCAGGGTGGATTGGTACCCAGGGTGAAGGATTTTGAGGGAAAGGAAGATGGGTGAGTGGGTGGGAGGGTGGGACTGGGAGGAGATGAGGGAGTGGCATTGACATTGGGATGTAAAATGAACAAATAAACAAATAAATGAAGATGAAAGAATAAAAAGAAAATCCTAAAAATAATTCATACAATAAAACCAATGGTGTATGTCACTTCAGATTATGTAAAAAAATATTAGGATATGAGTAATTTTGCATCCACTTTACTCATGCTGAATTTATAATAAATGATTATTTATTATACAATCTTTAAAAAAAGAAGGAAGCCATATTCTTCTTTCATTACTTTGAATTTCTAATTCTGTAAAATAAATAAATAAATAAAACAAATGTAAGAACACCACATGAAATTATCTTAGCCTAAAATATTTGTATAAATTGTTAGGATTATATGATAGCATTGAGGAATCATAGAAGAAGTCTCTGAAAGTTACTACTTCAAAAGTATATGATAGTCTTCCTGTGGCTAGTGCTAATGTAAACACTGACTGTAACTTATTCTGAATTGCACTCCTTAGTCTTCAGTGTCTCTCTGCCTTATTCCAATATCTTTCATGTTCTATTCAGCTTACCATTTTTTGGATTGCTTAGAGTAATAACAACCAATTTTCATGACTTTTACACTTAGTTTCAAATTATTTTACTGCTGTTTTTGTAACTTCTGTTTGCAGTTTTGCTTTAAACTATGTGCATGTCTTTCTATCAACAGATTGTAGTAATACCTTTATGCATTTATATATGTGTGTGGAGTGATAATACTCAAAGAGACAACAAATTTAAGATGGAGTGAGGGACAACATAGAGAGTTGAGGGAGAAATACATAATTATATTTTAATTAAAATATAAAATCAAATTAACAGTATTTCTAAAATTAAGAATTCACACAGTCAAATTTTTCCCTTAGAATAACATACTTTTTGTATATTCTGAGGTGGTTAAAACTATAACAAAAAATAAGCAGAAATATTTATGTAATTGCTAGACTTTGATGGTTAACAAAAAAAGTCTTGTATAGATTCTCCAAACTTTTAAATTTTTTTCGAGTTATTTCTTCAAAAGCAGGGGTGTGAGAGAGGCAGTCAAGGTTCACAGAGGAAAACATGGCCATCAAGGGAACAGCTCTCTGGCCTGCGTGAAGACTTAATATTTCAGTTCAGTGGTCAGTCACTTGGGCTATGGACTACTCTACAGGAAACAAGGAAGACTTGTAAGAAGGAAGAGGTGTTCCTCATACACCATGCTGTCACCAGCTCAGTCCCCAAAAACCGATCTGAGGGTGCCTGAGGGTTGGCTGTTTGCCCACTGTTCTCAGAATGGGAAGGGTTTTTTTTTTGTTGTTGTTGTTGTTTTGTTTTGTTTTGTTTTTAACCTTTTTCAGTTTCTTTTTGCCAGTATATATGCTCTATAGTGCTCAGGCTTCCTAACTGTTCACTAAAGCCCCTTCTTACCATGTGATTGTTGCCATGTGACCTATCTCCTTGTCAATAGTCCAAAACACATGATACGTTTTAGCTTAGTTTGCCTTGCTCTGTTTATTTGTTTACTACTTCTCTTTTCTCCTGCATTCTTCTATGTAGCTGCTCCACTGCTGAGATTCACTGATGGTCTGCTTTAGGCTGCTTTTTATTTTAAACTCTAATAAAATTATACCTGGACTAAAACAAAACAAAAAAAAAATCAGTAAAAAAAAAAGTGTACTGTGACAGCCAAAGAGATGGCTTAACAGGTATCCTGCCAAGCACAGTGACCTAAGTTACACCCCTGAAACCTACAGGGTGGACAGAGGAAGGAGCCTCACCCAAAATGTCCTCTGAGCTCTACTTATACTCTTCGGTACTTGTGCCTCAGAGAGAGAGAGAGAGACACATATCTAATAAATCAATTAAAAACTCAGAGAACTGCTGCTGGGAAATAAACTCTATGAATATGTCACATTTTAAAGGGATAGCACTAGGGACATGGCATGATTATGAAGGAACGCAAATATCAAGTTTTACAGTTATATAGTCTTGAAAACCTGTTCTTCAGCCTGGGAATGGAAAACAATTATAGATTGTCTGTGAAGAGTAATGCACTATCCCTGTACTTTTAATGTAATTTAAGAATTTTAAATTCCTGTCATAAAAACTGGAAAGAAAATATAAACTATTTTACCAAAATAATGCGGGAAATTGACAATAAAAGCAAAGAGGAGAGAAAGGGATATTGCAAGGCTTACCCAGGCCAGAGTCTGTTGAATTTCAATTACAATGTCTAGTCATTGGTTTATTCAACTCCTGTGTAAACCATCCATACACAAAACACCATTCATACTCCCCCTTTCTATCAAGTGGTTGTCAAAAGAAATGAGTCATTACCTTTCCCACATATTGAGGTTCGGAGCCCATGTATTCTTCCAGCACAAAAAACTGATTCCATACCCAGCCACGTTTAACTCGTTGGAAATGGGATCGCCTGCCTGGCAGGTGGATGACATTTTCTTTTGGTTCTGTGGCTAAAGTCTGTTGAGGCTGTGGCTGAAGTGGTGTTAGGAGACCTCCATCAAACAGGATCCAGAGAAGCAAGTATAAAGAGTTTCTTGTAAGCATTGGCAAAGTCTTTCTCCTACAACAGAGTAATAAATACTCTAGTAGTTAATGTTGGGTCCTGGGATCCAGGTTTGAGGTGTGTATGGCTGTGACCACGGAGCTCTCTGCTTTAGTGTAGCAACGATAATTCACACATTGATGCTTTGGAAGCTTCTGCTTTATGGCATTCCATCTAAGGAGACCTATAAAATAGATTAACAAACATACATAAAGTACACGAAACTTCATGGCAACTGGCATAGAAACAAATTAAGCTATCCAAACATCTACTAATGTTAAGAAACAAAACAAAACAGGAGGAAAGTGTTCTAAAATGATTAATTAGTGAATGATTGATCCTCTTCAACCTGTTACAGTTTGGATTAATCACATCAAGCTTATACATTCTTAAAAAGTGTCAATTACAATGAAGCAAAGGGTATATTACAAACAAAAATAATACCCATTTACATTTAATGATCATCCTAAAAAGATAATGTATGACCATTGTAAAACTGGTGTTTTGTGTTAGAGTACCATTTGTAGTTCATCCTTCTGAATATAATTGTTTCTGTACAACTATCCTGTGCATTTTAAATTTAAAGCATCTTAAATATTCCTGCTGGTATGCAACAGACAATGTCAATCCTATTCTATCGGAAGGAATTCTCATGATAAGGGTCTTTAAAACTTCACAATGTACTCTGGTGCCCCATATTTGACCACTTCCTCTTGGTGGGGAGGCCTGGTAGCACTCAGAGAAAGGATAAGCAGGCTACCAAGATGAGACCTGATAGGATGTGGTGGGGGAGGGGAGGTCCCCTTCTGTCACAGACTTAGTGGAAAGAAATAGGATGAAAGAGAGAGGGGGGGAGGAATGGGAAGATACAAGTGAAGGGATAACAATTGAAATGTAATCTGAATAAATTAATAAAATAAAAAAAATAGAAATATCTTTTGAAATTCCATTGATCTTGAAGGTAATCAAATAAAAAGGAATGGTTTACTGCAATGGAAATGAATGATAGAGAATCACACCGTTTCCCAACCTTATATTCAAAACAAAAGATTTCCCTATATTTTGCATATAAAAAACACTGAATGTGTGAGGCGTATTTTATATACATTGCATGTCTCAGAGGGGAAAAATGGAGTTCTGTTGAATTAACAGTCAACTCTACATTAACTGAAAGGAGCTTGTAACACTTTCTTGTAATAAGTAGTTTTGGGAATGGGAAATGTTCAGTAAGTAAAATGTCTCCTAATCAAAAGTGAGGACATGTGTTCACACCCCTACAATCCTCACAAAAACTGCTTCTGGTAACTTTGTCTTATAACCTAAGAATTTGGGTGACAAAGGGTGGCAGGAAGGCAGATACCTGAACAGATAATGTAACCATAATGGAAAGTCCTAGATTTTGTACTTCTGCATACATACATAAAGTTCACACACACACACACACACACACACACACACACACACACACACACACACATGCACACGTGCAAATGCAAATGCACACAATCAAAATAAAGGAAAATAAATAAATGCAATATGCATTTTAATATAATAGTATTTGTCTAACTATAATAGATAAACATTGGCATTAAGAAAGACAATTTTTCATAGAGTATCAAGTCTCTTCTTGGTAATCTGCTATCCTTCCTCTGAGTGCCACCAGGTCTCCCCATCCAGGGGTCATGGTCAAATATGAGGTACCAGAGTACGTGTGAAAGTCATACCTCATTCTCCACTCAACTGTGAAGAACGTCCTGTCTATGACCATATAAAGGGGGAGGAAGTCCCCCTCAGTCACAGTCATAGGGGAGCGGAGTAAGGGGAAAATGGGAGGGAAGGAGGAATAGGCGGATACAAGGGATGGGATAACCATTGAGATGTAATATGAATAAATTAATAAAAAATTTCAAAAAAAAAGAAAGACAAATTATTTCCTCCAGTTAAAGCAGAAACAGGAGGCAAAGACACAAAAATGAATAAGTAAAAGAGACCAATAATACCCTGGTGAAAACATATAGAGCACATTCTAAATAAATGTATAGCAGCAGTCCTAAATTTTGAAACAAGATATTTGGCTTAGTCAGGGGAGTTTTGGATTACGTTCTGTAATATAATGTATAACATGTACATACATAGGTAGTAGATACGGAAAGAGAAAGACAATTTTTCAGTCAGTCCACTGTAATTTAGCCTCAAACATATTCAATTTGGATGATTTTGCACTGTCAAATGTACTACTCAGAAATGCTCTAATTTAAACACTGAATGTGGGAAGAAGCTACTCTGATGAGATAGGACAGGAGGTAGGTAGTGCCTAAGAGATCTCCTCTGAGAGTAATATAAGCAGAAAAGGAGCAGGATATTTGCTTGAAGTGTAGGAAGTACTTATTAAAATGTGAACTCTTTTTAACTACATACAGTTTATATATAGCTTTAATTACTTCATTCAAAATATATGTGTTTATTACTTGTTAAGATAATGTTACAATTATTTAGATACATTGTAACGTATATGTCTACTATATTTTTGTTTACTTTTAGTGTTGTTGTAAGTTTGGTTACTAGAAAATTATGTTAGGTACACAGCTCACATGTGTGGTTTATATTATTTTGCGATGGGTACTACTACTTAATAAAGAGGTTAACAGAAAATAATGGTTTTATTTTTTTTTTATATTTGGCCTTTTAAGACACTTTCTTTGTGTAGCCTTACCTATGCTGAACTCCCTCGTTAGACTTTGTTGGCCTGGAACTCCCAGTGATCCACCTGCTGTGCCTCCTTGAGTACTGGCATTAAGGTCATGTCTAGATGTTTGATTTAATTCTTAATATTCAAAGTCATATCCATAGCGTGGACTACATCATATCTACATCATATCCATTAGCAATGTGGTGAACCTTTCTTTCTAGTTTTATTTGCTTGATAAGGCTAAAAGGTATATTTATTTCACACATTTTCAAAGATTCTCTCTCTCTCTCTCTCTCTCTCTCTCTCTCTATATATATATATATATATATATATATATATATATATATATATATATATTCATTCAAACAATAAAAGAATATACTGCTGTATTTGTTATACTACTCACCAGTTGATTCAGTTTTTACATCCTTGCTATGTTGACAGGTATACACATAATCTTATGAACTTCTATTAACGTACTATTTTAATATAAGTTTTTTCCAATATCACAGTTATTAACTCATATTATATTATAGTTCACAGTCATGAATGCAGCCAATATAGACCACTCTGACCTTGAATTAAAGCCCTTTATTTTAATATTAATACTATCAAAGGAACAGTTTTTAAATTTTATTTTATTAATTTATTCATATTACATCTCAATGGTTATCCCACCCGTTGTATCCTCCTACTCTTCCCTCCCTCCCATTTTTCCCCTTACTCCCCTCCCCTATGACTGTGCCTGAGGGGGACTTCCTCCTCCTTTATATGCTCACAGGGTATCAAGTCTCTTCTTGGTAGCCTGCTATCTTTCCTCTGAGTGCCACCAGGTCTCCCCCTCCAGGGGACTTGGTCAAATATGAGGCACCAGAGTACGTGTGAAAGTCAGTCCCCACGCTCTCCGCTCAACTGTGGAGAATATCCTGTCCATTGGTTAGATCTGGGTAGGAGTTTCAAGTTTACTGCCTGTATTGTACTTGGCTGGGTCCCGCTCAAAGGAACATTTATATGGTTATACCTCCTCATTCTTTGGCGCGTACTATTTAGAGAAGGGATGCTATGAAATAGAAGTCGTACCTTCTTTCAAACATTTCTTCTCCAGAATTTAATGTATTCTAACAGTGACCCTTTGTGGATACCTTGGCTGAAGAAGTAATATTGTAAGAAGAGATATAATTATTTACTTCTCTATGTGGCAAGCACTGTTTAAACTCCTGGGCTTGAAGGGACTTCCATTTGTCCCACACCTTTAAGTCCCGTGCATCTTCGTGTTGTGAGAGAAGCTATGAGGGGCAGTCAGAGGTATCTGGAAGTCGGGCTCACTCTTAGTTGCATAGAGGGTTCAAGGTAGAAGTAAATTTTTTTTGTAGGAGAATCTTTCACAAAACAAAGCCACAGCAACAATAAAAAAAAACACTGAAATGCTTCCTCTCTATTTTTACCAAAGGAGTGAAATCTAACTTCTAACAAATGTCCCTGTCCCAGCCTAGGCATTGATGTGGTATACCACAAACTTTCTTCTTCCCTTGCAAAACTTTTACCATTAAAACCTCATTTCCTAAACATATATTTGAATATACAATGTGTCTGTAACACAGAACTAGTAGAGACCAAATTTCTTTCCTCTTGGGGAATGACAACTTAGTCTCTTCATATGTATCTGTCCTTTGTCTCTCAGATTTCTATAAAATAAAAGATGGTCATGGGCACTATGGGGAGACAATCGGACATCTTACCTCTTTAGCTAAAATATAAGTAAACCAACGTCCCTCTTTGGATATATTTGGAAATTGAGATGGGAAGATGCTCTATTATTGGTCCTGGTAGTTGTCCATTAAGTTTGGATAATTTACTTACTGAGAGATCATTGCTAGTCTTTGAAAATATACTGTGTGCTACCCAGTGCTACTTATTGTATATCTGCAGGTAGATGTTTAACTACTGACATTTCATAGAAGAGAGTATGTAGTATAAGAGTTAAGCCTGTAGCCATAATCAAAGAGTAGAAGCCCATAAACAGGATTTATCTGAGCAGAGTAATGCTCGACTTCTCACCCTTCAATATTACACTATTTTGATGATTTGTTAATTAATAAGAAAACTGTTTGAATAAAAAAGAGGTTAAACTACATTCAACACAGAATACTTGCTTAAAAGCCTACCCAAATTGTTTCCATAAAACTGAGCAGACATTGATAACTGCACACCTTAGCTTCTCATGAGCTCATTCCATTCTTCTAAAAAAGATAGATCACCAAGCAATCAGGTTAATACACACACTTCGAAGGGAAAAGATCTTGTACTCCCAACTTTCACCTTTGGGATGCTTAATTCAACTTGACAGTAGTGGTGAGTTCCCACAATTCAAAAATGGCTACCAATTCTCAAAGGTCTCCAAACAGCTCAGCTAATCAGCCCCGCAAGGTTCCGAAAGACTGCTTAGACCTGAAGTAACTTTGGCACAGAGGAGATAAGGTCATTTCCAGCTGTGCCTGGCTTCTTTGCAGCTAACCCAAAATGTGAAAGCAGTTCTGGGGTCAGAGATGTGAGTTCACAGCCTGTGTGACCTCCCTGACAGCTGAAGAATTTACTAAGGATGATCTCCAGACTTGGAGTCATTAAAAATAAATAAATAGATTAATTAAATAATTAATAGAAAGACAGACTGTGAAGTAAGACCCAATCATGTCACAGTTTTTGTACTAAGTAACTGTCAAGTGGACTATAGAAATATCATAGGTATGGTTCTTTTATGTGTAGTGCTATATGAAAGCATATGCAGTTGTTTTTAAATTTCATTCAGTTAGAACATGTGCACAAATACCTTCAAAACTGATCTCATTGTTTTATGATTATAAAATCCATCTGAATTCATTCTAAGTTTATGGTCCTCCAGTTAGCAAATGAACCTTTATTTCTAGTGTATGTTGACACTCCCAGGAAGTTCCTTTCTCTGGGTCAGATTTCCGAGCCGTGACGGTTTTAAAACACCAGATAACACAGATGATGGAGAGAGTCTGTTTTGTTTGATTTGGTTTTGTTGCTTTCCTAATGGTGGTGGTGGTGGTATGTGTGTGTGTGTGTGTGTGTGTGTGTGTGTGTGTGTGTGTGCATGTGCGCCTGCGTGTGTATGTATGTGTGTGTGTGTGTGAGAGTGTGTGTGTGTGTGTGTGTGTGTGTGTGTGTGTGTGTGTGTAGATTTTAGTGGAATTGGAAACAATTTCTGATGGCATCAACCATAGCTTAATATAAGAAAAAAAATATCAAGCTATCAACATGAGTAATATTTTCCCTTTTACCAAAGGTGTCTCGATAAAAGTATTAGCAGACCTATTTTGAACTATAAGCATCTTATGAAAGCCTAGGATGCTTAGATGAGACATAATCTTTATAAAGGGCACTGCCACAGGTGTGCTTTATCCCATGTGCCAAATCTCACATACACTGTTTAAAAATGTATGCTTGTCTATTATTCTTAATCTTGTTTAAAGCCAGAATGGCTTGCAGAAGATTTCTGTGGCCTGGTGTGAGTCTAGGGAGTCAAACATTCCTTTTAGCAGAGAGAAAGTTTGAAAACAAAATCATATATCAGAACAGGGGAGGCTGTATATGAAACATACTGACAATAACACATTCTTAAACTCTGACTCCAGAGCCTACAGAGACTTCAGGACTTTACTTCCTTCCTTGATAAAGGACTAACTTCCTATAAATTACAGTGAAAATGCTCACCCCATAGGGAAGAATTTGTTAAGATCAATTTTCAACACAATTCTAGACTATTTGTAGATTTTGAATACTGCTCATCATTAGGTAACTAGGCACTGATGAATAATACAAAACTTACTAGTTTGTTGTCTCTGTTACATAAGGATTGTATAGAATTATTTTTCAGACACTTAAAATTACAAATAAAGAGTAATTTTTTTATCTTTTCTTGTAATAAATGCCTTTTTAATTTGCATGCAATAGTAACTGGAAGTGAAACTTATTAAAACTTAACATAAATGGAGAAATAATACTTTCTTTGTCAAAATCTGGCAAGAAAAGTATTATAATCTTGAAATTATGCAAATGTCAACCATAACGCTAAATTTTTTTCATGCTACTCTTTGCTTTAAAATATAACAAAAATGTGATTTAATTTCTTAAAATACGTTATCTGTGTACTGTTTTATTCAGATATAAATAAAAAGAGTAAACTTAAAATTTCAAGGAAAATCCAATAATTTAAGAATGTTACTGACAAAATACTGTTTGAAGATTTTAACTTGTATATTTATGGAAATATTTACTTTACATTCTCACATTAAGTTTGCACTTGGATTAATTTAAGGTGCTAACAATACACCGAACACTACTGGGCTTGAATTAACACACACTAGAAGGGAACTGAGTGAGATAATTGAGGGAGCAAAACCTTAACTCTTTTGTCGTAAGAATAGAAGTAGATAAAAGGTGTAGCTAATTTTTATTGAAATTTTGACAGTACTAAAATTTCTTTTAAAAAGTAGTAAAGTATACCTGTTCAAGTACTCTAGCATTTACACAGAGAAAATTTGCTACAGGTTAGAATAAAAGATAAAAGCAAGGAAAAAGCTCGCTTGGATGGACAGACAGCCCTCACTCTAGATCTTGATTTCTATGGAGCAAGCTTCCCTGCTCCTCTATGGGCCATGGAAAACTGTGAGTGAATTACATTTCTTCTAGCTGAAATTATATCACTTTCTCCGATGACCCAATCATGTCTCGTCTCCTTTTTCACTTTTTATAGGATTTGAAGATATTTTTACCCATGGCAGAAAAGCAGAAGTGTTGTTTGAGTAAATCATCCCGTAGATAAAAGCCAGAGCTGATTTTAAATGACTTGTAATATCAGAGTCATGATTTGGATCAAACTGAGTATTAAGATTGTTCAAACTACTAGGCAAATCAAGTGGCCTGTTATGACCCACAGGATTCTTTTGAAGTGGAGCTAAGAGAGAGCTCCCTTTTGAATGGGTTGATGTACAGTTCTTGGCTTGCATTTGAGGGACGCCTTTCTGGTTGTTGGCTTGCAGTGATGTGTCCTGTTCTCTCTCTAGGTGCAAGGCAGATGTGATAGTGGACTTTTCTGTATTGTATACCATCCATTTGAGAGTTTCGCAATAAAATCAGACTGGACCCTTCAGAAGCACACTGGTCTACAGGTCAGAGAACTAACGTTTGCGTTGAGGATGCATGAGACAGGGAAGAGAGGAGACATGGTGACAACTGAAAGGTTCATTGGTGTGCGGCTTGTTACAGGATATACGTCTTGATATTTCCTTCAGAAGGCTTTCCATCACTTTAGACTAGGGATGTCGCTATCAAGTGGTAGCACACTGAAAATTCTCCTGAACTTTAAAAAGTTATTGGAAGTGAAAAACAGTTTGCATTTGGATTATGTTTATAGGCAATTCATTCCTATTTGAGAGAAAAAGTTCCTCCCATCTCCCCACAGAGGAATGAAGTACTCTGTGTTTTTGATCCCCATACAGCACTTCTGTCAAACAATTTAGAAAGATTTAAAACCCCTGTTTAAAATGAATAGCGAAACAAACAAAAGCTGTGAGTGAAAGTGAATCTTTCCCTCTCTTTCTGGGATTTCATTCAGGTATTATTAGTCATGTCACTGGACACTGACTTACACAGACAAGTAAGTCAACTTCTGCTGCCTCTTGTGAGCAAAACAAAGATACTGTGTGGACTAATGACTTAGTGACTGCATCTATGGAGTCCACTGATCCTAGCTTCACTTCACAGCTGTTCAGGGAACCAAACAATGTCAACTGGTTTAGGTTCAACTGAAGTGAAAATGACTGCTATTGGTTTTTCTTACAAACCAGAAAGAAAGAATATTGAGAAAAATTGTGAACCTCAGTAGAGGGCACCTTACCACTTCTCAGAAACAAAAAATAAATTATAAGAAATCAAGTGATGCACAGCATTATGTAATTTTTATCTGTAAGGACTATAATACTATACCACCTAAATCATCCCACTGTAAAATAAATGCAAACTCAATACTAATATTCAAAACAAGGAATTAAAAAGACATCATTCAACAAATGATTTTTTTAAATTTTGAAACCTTTTCTTGTGCTGGGAAACCCTGCAGCTAAGGTTGCAGTCCAGCAGGGTTGGAAAGCCCTGAGCTTGGTGCTAAATGGAGTACTCCTTTTGTCCAGCGGTCTTCTGTTTCACTGCTGGATCTCATCTAGACAATAATGCATAACCACATTTGGAATATCATCTTAGACACAGTTCCCTGCTAACACTTCCTTCCTCTGCTGCCCATGGGATAATCAGTTACTGTGTTCCTTTTCATACGATTGGATCATGCTGACAAATGCAAATAAAGCATTCCTGGCAATCCTACTCCTAGCCAATAGTGTACATTTACCCTAGGAACCCTCCACCCACTCCTCAAGAACTGTGTAGCCTTTGTTCACCATGAATATAGTTGATCAGTCTCACTGAAGCAGATACTAGAGGTAATTTATATTGTAGTCATGGTCCTTCAACTCCCCTTTCCTTGTTTCTACTCTCTTTGTCCCTGGGGTCCAGGGCCTAGGATCTCAGGGTAGGTAAGAGACCTCCAGCATTCTTGTGTGAATTGGCCGCTGATAAGATATTTTAGAAACATTATAGGTATCTGCTGATAAATGGGTACGAGTTCTTCATCTAGTGAATTATTGACAAATAAAACCATGTAACAAAAAACAAAGACAGACAAACAAAAAGTCAAAACACACAGCAGTCTATTTTCTGACCTATGTTATACAGAAGAAATAATATGGTAAGGGAAGGAATAAATCTGAATGATATTAGATATGCTTTGTAATGTATAGACACTTTCAGTATAGGGAATTTTGGGCTAACTCATTCTTGTGAAGGAATAGGAAGTCCATATGAAACACTGGCTAGATAAAGTAAATGCACAAGCTAAAAGAGTTTAGGATTTTAAATTAGACACAAATTCTTAATGAACAAAACAAAGGGCACTGTTCCCTCAAGATAACCTGATATGTGCTTATACAAAGCCAAATAGTAGACACAGAGAGAGCTGGAATGAACCATGGAGAGCAAGCTCAGATTAAAGCTCAGGTACAGCAACGTGATAACAACTGTCCAAAAGGTCTACATTCACATGGAATTAAGTACTAATTTTCATCAAGTGCTGATTTAAGTTGTTTGAGATGATCCATAGGTAGTACCTACAGAGCTACAAGCTTATCTTAATCAGTCACATAAATATTTTTATGGATTTGAGATATAAACTATTGGTGGGATTTCTAGGTACCAAAAATATTTTTCTCTTTAAAATAAACAATATATTTCTTAGTCATGTCATAAGAAATCACTTGAATATTAAACCCTAAGTGTGGGGTAGTCTTTTTTTGTGATTTATTGAAAGGATGTTACATACTCAGGAATAGAAATAGACATTACATGATATTTATTGTGTGTTAGACAGTGGCAGAAAAGGGAGGAGATGAATTCCCTGAGTAATCATAGAATATTCCCTCTTTAATGATTCCAGACATTTTGGAAATCAAACAAGACTCACAACATACTTCCTGCTACAATTTGCATTTTTTTCTGGAGTGAACCCTTGATATGCTAAATTCAACTTCAAATATAAATCCCCAATGTGATTATAGTAACCTCTACAAAGTTTTACCGATATCATATCAATGAGTTCTCTATCGCTTCCCATTGAGAATTTATTACAATTTTGTATATAAAATATATTTTCAAATAAATGTCTATATTACAATGTTATTTTAAAAACAGGTGAAATCCATTGTCATTTGTTTTTCATATTCCACAAAGAAAGGAGTAAATACAAATGGTTTCCTTATGATGAAAAGTACTATAAATTCTTATCTGATTGTTACTTTCAATGTGGGTTCATTAGAAATCAAGTCAATGTAACATATTCTCTCTCTCTCTCTCTCTCTCTCTCTCTCTCTCTCTCTCTCTCTCTCTCTCTCTCTCTCTCTCTCTCCCTGTCTACACACACACACACACACACACACACACACACACACACACAGACTTTAACTTTCTACTATGGAAACAAGTTCCTCAGAAGATGACACATAATGTCCTTTGCTCCATGCCCTTTAGTGCACAGCAGGAAACAATGTAGTTACATTTCACAGTGAGAAATAGACATTGAGAAACACCTACATCATCCAGGGAGCTGAGGAAATGATCCCATTGTGAGTTGCACAGGATCTTTGCTCTCTTGACAGATGAAAATAGATGTCTGCTCCTTCTTTCATACAAAATGACAGCAAATGGTTGATAGCACAAGGAAAACAAAAAAGTCTTACTTCTTTAATAGCTTCTAAGCTAAGAACTTGAAGCATCATGTTTCCTGGAAGTGGATGCAACAATAATTCTTATTTATTCATTATTTTATTTATTTATTTGTTATTGTTTTTTGTCCTCCATTCCTTTTCTCTCTCCCTAAGGAGCTGTAATATCCTAAGAGCAGGTGAAATATTTGTTACTTTGAACTCTAAAGGATGATGCATATAGCTATCAATCTTAAAGTGAATAGCCCAAAACAAAGTGAGGAGAAATGAATTTTACACCTGTGCATCTGCTTCTCAACATAGTTTTACTCAGATGAAAAATAAACTATCCTCTATTTTCTAGTGTGAACAAGTACATGAATATTGACTTGGACAGATGCTAAGCCTCTCTTTAATTTCATAAGTTGCATTGTGTTCCATCTTTATTGCCAAGAGGATCTTTACCACTTCTTATGCTGTTGATCATTTATTGCTTATTAAACAGCTAATAAAATCCAAGTGCTAGACTGCTTTTCAGAATAATATGTCTTCTCAAGAAACACAAGTAACCATGTGTTTCAAAATTGTTCTTATTTAAAGTTTTTTTTTTAATTTTAAAAGGACAGCAGGCTTTGAAAAATATTTTCTTTTATTTATAGTCAGAAAATTGTGTTTCCTACTTAGTTCATAGATCATTATTTTAGAGTGAACACTTTTAAATGGAACATTAATGACATAGAAGTGTATGAAATAATGATACCATGTAATTAAGGAAAACTACATTTACATTTAAATTCAGATTTTTTGAGAATAGAAATAAATTTGTCAATATATCATCCTTTGCATCACTATGATTTAGAAGCAAAATCAATAATGCATTTGTAAGAGAAGCATTCATTTATGCTAAACCAACTGAAAAGCAGTCGTTAGTGAGGCCGTACTTTTGTTGGATTGATAATTGGAAGTTAGGAGAAAATTTCATAGCAGTTCTAAAGCATTAAATATTGATTGGTGAATCAATTAATTATAAAATTGAAGAAAGTAAGTATCACACCTACATGGTTCTGTGTATTACACAAGATGGCTATCTTCTATAGCACATAAATTAAAATTATTAAAAGATTGAGCTTCAGTGTAAGCATTGGTTTTGGTTCTTTTGTTTGTTTTGAGAAAAAAATTTGCTATGTAAGCCCTCTTACTTAACATCCTTTATGTAGGTCATGCTAGCCTTGAGTTCATAGAGATCACCAAACATTTGCCTAGCTATACCTAGCACCACAGGCTTGTGCCCCCTCACCCAAATAAGACACTCACTTTTCATATGAAATGGGCTTTTCACAATTTACATATACCAGTGGAGCATATACCAATTTATAAGTGCTTCCAAAAGAAACGTTAAGAAACTGTTTAGTTAGATTCACTAACATGAGATAGTATAACTACTGGCAACACCCAGCCTACCTCAAAAAGGATGATGAGCATCAAAGAAACTCCTCACAGAGATGGCTTCAAATGTGGCAAACCAGTCACTGGGCAAAATGTCCTAATTTCCACCATAGACAGAATTCTGCCTCTAAAAAGGGCAAACTTGGATACAGGCAGAGTCGACAACCAAACTTTGCCAAGACAGGGTAAGCAAGTCCTCAATAGTTCCTGCCTCACAAATATGTCTGTCAGATATACTGGGCCAGAAGGCTGAAGAAGATGCTCCAACATTATAGAGAATTTTGGGTGACAATTAAGGTACAAAACTGTCTCTGCTATCTTCTCATTTGGAAAGCTACTAATCTGCTCTTTTGGCATACTCACCTAATCAAGTTTATTCATTCTCATGTCTCTGATGGAGTTAAAGAACAGGTAGCTTAGTTTGACAATGAAGTGTAGTTGTTTAGGAGCTGAGATGTTTTTAGGTCTAGATAGATGTTTTTAGGTCTAGATAGATGTTTTAGGTTTAGATAATGACAAAATGTGATGGAGATTGATTTACATTCAGAATTTGAGACTCACCAAGGCTGCCAAATACAAATAGCCAAAACACTAAGAATGTAACATACATACACACACACACACACACACACACACATACACACACACACATATATATATATAATTCCTGATTGTGTCATGGTTTTTCTTGCTATAGGTAGTCTATTGTATATATGTGTAATAATATAAATGTCTATGTAAAAATAAAAATGTTTAATTAATAATGAAGTAAAACTAAAAAATAAATAAAATTATATGTAAAAAATTTTAATTAAAAATTGTAAAAAACAAACAAAATCAATATATGTTCATCATCTCAAAAGCCTCGTGACTAGATTCCAAAATTAAGATGTTTCCTATGTTAGTTTCTTCTGTGAGCAATTACAAGCAGTGGGTTTTATGTCTTTATCCAGCTTCTTGAGGCCTTCGGAATTCCATAGCTCCCACTCTTTAAAGAAAGAGCAGCATCTCCCAGGGAATCTGTTTTGTTTTGAGTTTTCATTTAAAAATACCCACATTTGTTGAAATAGAATCAATCTTAATTAATACATTTTATTTTGTTTGCCTTTTTGAAGCTCTTATATCCAAACAATGTTGTATTCTGAAGGATTAAGTAATGCTAATATGTTTTAGTGGACAGAAAGGGCACTTAAACTTGCAGTATATATGTGTATCTGCCTATCTATCTATCTATCTATCTATCTATCTATCTATCTATCTATCATCTATCTATCTATCCATCATCTATCCATCTATCTATACACAAGCACAAATATATACAGGTGCATGTATATATATTTTATAGATATACACATATATGAATATACATATATGCATTTTTTATAAATGCTAAAGGATTCTTAGGCTAAAAGAATTTGTCAGAAATATTGTGAATATTATAAACTGGTTTGTAAGCATGGTTGCTTAATAGATAAAATATACTAGCAGAGAACTTACATTAATAGTAAATTTATTATTGATTGTTTAAATGATTCTATTTCTTAGACCCCTTTCCTATTGTCTGTATCTGATAAGGTAATTTATGTTTAGTACATGTATGGTCACAATGAATGAAGTACAGGTTTGGATTTATTTTCTAAAGGAGACAAGACACATTTCCAATTATATATCCTTAATCAATACATGTAAAAATTTCAAATAGTCTGAGGACATGACTGTCAATTTTTTCCATTTTCTAAAGTATAAGTTCTCTATAAATCATCATGTAATCTGCTGCTCACTAGGGAATGGTAAAGCCATTGGCCACTGTTCTTCATAACCCAAATCTGACTGAACAAAAAAAAAAAAAAAACAAAAACAAAAACAAAACAAAACAAAAAAAAAGAATGAAGCTGTTATCTGGGTCCTCAGAACTCTGTGCTTCATCATACTGAAAAGAATCTGAAATTAAGCTGTTTGAGAATTTACAGGAACACTTTTTGGCCAGTAGGTTATAATAATTTGTTTTTTAGGTTTTTTTAATTTTTTTACTTATATGCTTTACATCCCTATTGTACCCACCTCCCTCATTTCCTTGAGGTCCAACCATCTCTCCCTTCACCTACTATTCCCCTCCCCTTGTCCTCCCAGTAACATCCTATGGAGGATGCTTAATTCTCATTCAGAAGTGCAAAAAGGATAGACAATAGAAGCAGTTGAAGAGAAGGAACAGGATGAGAGTCTACTATACTTGTTTTCTGAAAGATTCCACTCAGCAGGGGAGCAAAACAGAATCTGAGTCTCACAGCCAAACTCTGGGAAGAGCACAGGGAGTCCTATGGATGAGTCAGGAAGCTAGAAGGACCCAGAGGAGACAGAAGCTCCACAAGAAGACCAACAGAGACAACAAATCTGGTCCAGGGGCTCCAGCAGAGACAGATGCACCAAACAAGGGACATGCATGGAGAGGACTTAGGCCCCCCATCAAATGTAGCTAATAGACAGCTCAGTCTCTCTATGGGTCCAATATTAAAGGAAGTAGGGGCTGTCCCTGTCACAGACTCTGTTGCTTGAACTTTGATCACTTCGCCCTGGTGGATTGCCTTACCATGCCACAGAGGAAGAGGATATAGATCTTTCTGATGAGACTTGATAGGCTGGGGTCAGTTTGTAGGTAAGAAAGTCTCCCCTAACTTGGAGGACCAGGGGAGGGGAATAATAATTTACTATGCTCACATTTCCCTTTCTTATCTCATGCAGGCATTTTACATTGGTTGCCATTCTGCTAGTGAAGAAGGGAATCCTCTAAAATATTGTTAAAATTCAACACCTGAAGTTAGTATGTAAAAATAATAAAATGGAATCCTTCATAGTCAGGCACAGGATAGAAGGTGCAATTAAGAAGACTTTTGTTGTTGTTTTGTCATTTTGAACCTGGCGTCTCCCTCCAGAGAATAACTCATGCAGGCTTCGGACTAGTAAAACTGATTCAGATTTTCTACATTTTGCAGCCCAGTCCTGTGAGGAAATACACTGTGTGTGAAGATGCCACTCTATCATTTTCCAATCATCAGTGGCATTCAAAGACCAAATAACAGGCTTTAAAACATGCTAATACAAGGGCTCCTGCTGTCTTTCCCTCAGAATAATGAAGCTTATTGTTGTTGAACTGTGAATCTCATGCTTTCTCCTCTTGCATGGAAACTTGTAGCCATACTTTTGAACTCACAAGAGGGTTAAAGTCTTACACACTTCATAGTTCTTCACAATAATCCAGATGAAACACTTAGATAGATTCCTGAGTCCTGTTTTTTCTTTTATTAAGGCGGTATGATATAAGGTAATAAAGTATAATGAGGTACCAGACAGCAGATATGTTGTAGAGGAGTTTATAAGCGAACATGGGGAAGGAGGAAAAGTTAAAGCGGTACGAGAGAGAGAGAGAGAGAGAGAGAGAGAGAGAGAGAGAGAGAGAGAGAGAGAGAGAGAGAGAGAGAAAGAAAGAGAAAGGGAGACAGTAAAAAGGGGGGAGAGGGAGGGAGGAAGAAGGAAGGAGAGTTTTTTTTTTTTATCACATGTACCTAGACCAAAAATAACAATATTTCATTTATGGAAGACAGAAAAACATAATCTTCAAATTATCTATCATATAATAGAGGATAAAAAAGTACCCTTCATTTTCTCACAAAAACTTAAATTGGTGTAAGTTAACCAGAAGGAATGTACAACGGCATACTTCATGGCAATTCTATGTTGCACAAGACATTGGGTGAGGACATGGAGATTCCAATAACGAGTGAGTGTCACTTGCTTATGTACCAGAGTAGACAAGACAAGGATGCCCACATTTACATTCTCGCTAGGCATAATGCTAAAATGCCATGGAAAAAAACAGACACAAAGTTAGTATGATTAAAAAACAACATTCTTTCATGCTGGAAAGAACATAGTTGGGTTGTGCACTTTTGCACTCAAATTTTGGAAATTATACCCTACCATGTGTCAGCTGGAAACAGAGACTTTCGAATCATATTAAGTGAAATAACCCAAAGACCATAAGACAGATGCTGCATATTTTCACTCTTTTCCAGAAGCTTAAATACTTGATCTTACAGAGTGTGAGTGGACTGATTTTCACTTGACAGTGCAGAACAGAAGAGACTAAGTACACAGAAAGTATTGATTTCATTAACTACCAAATATAGACACCAAGGGAGAACCTGTTGCATTGGTCTCTTTTCTACATCAATATATAAGTCTAAATGACTAGGAAAGTAAGGACTTGATAATTAGAAATTATTTATGTGTCAAGATGTATAAATATCTATCACATTGTTCCAAAAATTACACATTGAATACTTGAATTAAGAGTTCATATTATAACCTATAAATATATATAAAAAATAATTGACAATAAAATGCACTAAAGATAGTTGATCTTAAGCTAGTGTCAGTTTTGCCAAATGATACGCAGTGTCTTAATCACCATCCCAAATGTCCTCACACAGGATGAGTTAAAAAGTTGTTGGACTTATTGAAACAGTTTTATTACATTCTCCAACGTGCAGAGACAAAATGCACAAGCTGGTGCTTGTGTAATATGTCTGGATAAGGAGTGTTCAGTAACAAAAATAGTATTGATGTGTTTTCCAAAATACAATATTTATAAGTCAGCTTTTACTTTCTCTGTCATGCCATTAAATCTTTCATACCTAAGAGGTCTAACATGTGGTCCACTGCTCTCATACTCATTCATTACTCATGCATCGAGTGTGCACTGAAATTTGTCAGAAATTTCACTGTGGATTTTAAGACATCACAATAAATTAAGTACCTCATTGCTAATATTTTATTAACAGCATTTAAATTATATTTAACACACTAAATCAAATGAAGTATATAATTTTCATTATCATCTCATCGTCATCATCATCACCACTATTTGCATTAACATTAAATGAAGCATGTATTTGTGTGTGCATGCATGATGCACGTACATAGAGAAGAAGACCACTTTTGATGTCTCTTCTCTCGTTCTACATTTGCATAGGTTCTAGTGTTTGAACTCTACTCACCATGCTGGATTAGCAAGCCCTTTCACCCACTGAACCATCCCTTTGAGTCAGATATTTTTAAATGAATATTCACAGGGGCTAGAGATATGGTCCAGGGATTAAGAAGAAACAAGTATTTATCTCACAGAGAACTGTAATTTTGTTGAGAGCACCCACAAAGAGAAAGAAACACACAGTTGCCTTTAACTCTAGCCCCATGGGATTCTACACCTCTGGCACCAACAGCCATCAAACTCAAGTGTATCTTCATTCAGATGCACACACATATATACATTTCTAATAAGAAAATGAATATTCCCAGACATTCATTCTCCTATTACTTTCTTGAATTAGTGGATAATGCTAATTATGCCTTCTACCTTTCCAGTGTAAAAATAACAATATTATTAGGTAATAATTTCTGCTGTAAATAATACCCATGCCAATAATTTAGTGTCCATACATGTGTAAAATAAAATAATATTATTAATATAGCTATATGACAAAATCTCAGTATTGATATATACATACATGTATATATTGTATATGTACCTGCATGAATGAATGTATATGTGTGTACATAAGTGTCTGTGTACCACTCTTTATATTAGAATGAGTAAAATATAAAAAGTTTAGACAGGATTGGTATAGATTCCATGAAGCTGATCCTTCAGTTTTTTGTTTAATGAACCTTTTTGGCTCTGATGATAACTCCATGAAGATCCTCAACACCTTACTGAATAATTCAAGCTAAGTTTTCAATGAATGTATTTGCCACTCTTGGCTACAAGTGAATCTTCATTTACATAATCACATTCTGCCCACTTGAGTATTCTCCGCACAGTTGTATTATTCTATAATGTGCTTGTTCACCATCTGTCCTTGATTTTGGTCAAGAGATGCTTCATATTTTCCAACACTTTGCATAGTAATTGTACAGCCAAAAGTCACTTTTGTTAATACACATCTTGCTGGTGTCCTGTTGATACACACACTGGTCATTCGCTGGCTGAAAGATGGTCTCTCCTTGGAACTGGTACCTCCACAAATGAAAGTCATAATCCATAGCTATCAAATATGCCTGAGAGTAAACATATACCCACTCATACAACTTATGATTCACACAGAGGGACTGCTCATAAATGGTCATATATATGGATCCATACACTAAAGAGCCTTAAGTTATCTGTATTTCTATTCTGTAATTATTGCTGAATTTAAAATTTTATATAAAAGTACTTAGCATTTCTCATTGCACTTCAAATATTTTTCAACATACAATTTAATTTAAGGTTATATAGCAAAATAGTACTGTACTGAGAGATTATATAATCTTCAGTAACAGTCACAGTATAAATGAAATAAACTTAAAGTTGAAAAAATTCTTTCCTCATATTATCAAATGTTCAACACATAGTTAGCCAGCTCCCATTGCTTTGGCATGAGGCAAGGTAGACATTTTGGTAAAGGAAGCATGTGGCTGGAGGTAGTATTCATCTGAGAGACAGACAGACAGACAGTCAGAGAGAGAGAGAGAGAGAGAGAGAGAGAGAGAGAGAGAGAGAGAGAGAGAGAGAGAGAGAGAGACAGACACAGACACAGACACAGAGACACAGAGACATAGAGAACTAGGTGAAAAACTAAATCTGGAGAGTGGGTCCAGCAGAGGTTCACTGCTTTCAGTGAAGCTGTCTCCAAGTTTGCATTATCTCCCATTACCCTACATTGTGTACATGTCCTTATATAAGAGCATTGATGAAGCCAGGCCCTTCAACCCAATCGTTCCAAATCCAAACTACTGCCAGGCCTCAAACCCCTGAGCAAAGGCTACAAAGCCTTCAAATCTTGGGAAACAGTCTTTCTTTTATTTTTAATTTTTTACATATATATACATATATATATATATATATATATATATATATATATATATATTAAACTACCTACAAAAAGAAGAACCACAAAACCATCAAGAATTATATACATGTTATATTCAAGGTGATTTGGCTATTTGTACTTGGCAGTCTTGAAGAAACCGTCTTCCCTATCTTGGTGCAGCTAAAATTCTGAATGTAAATCAATATCTATAATTTCTCATCATTATCAACTTAAAACATCTATCTAAATCTTAAAACATCTTAACTCCTTACTGGACAAAAGTGCCTTTATTTCTACCATAAACAGAATTATGCCTGAAAATCGGTAAGCATGGATGCTGTCAGAGTTGAAGGCTAAACTCTGCCAAGACAGGGGAAACAAGTCCTCAATAGTTCCTTCCTCACAAATATATCTGTCAGATATATTGGGCCATAAAGCTGAAGATGATGCTCCAACATAATAGGGAGTTTTGTGTGACTGTTTAGGCAGCAAACTGTCTCTGTCATCTGCTTATTTTGGAAGCTGCTAACCTGTACTTCCTGTCTACCCAGAAAATTAATTTTATTCTTTCTCAAATGTCTAATGGGGCTGAAGACTAGTTAGTCTTGAGGCACATTTTATATTCAATCTAAACAGTCAATTGGGGTATCTGAAAGGCTTTTCTCTTTTCGAATTCTCAAAGGAAAAAAATTAAAACTCTCTTTCATTAAGAACAACAACAAAAAGTTCACAGACATTTTATCATGATTGTATTTTCCTAAAAGATATTCAAATTTCAATAAGAATCACAGTGTTTTCCCTCAGAATAAGGGTGTAGTTTGATATCACAAATGAATCAAATGCAAATATTTTTGTTTTGTTCTATGATGCAATCATATATGTGTATACTGGCACTTATTATACTTAGCAGGTTTTTCTTCTCATACAATACATCCCTAACTACGGAGTCAGTTTCTCTTGGTTGTATGACTATAAGAGGTACCAGTTACAATATTAACTAACTTAAACTTCAGAGGTCATGTGGTTTATCTAAAGTTTCCCTCAACTTAAACATTATGTAAGGAATAATCATAAATAGACTTTGGTTTATTCCTAGTCTTTCTTGAAAAATCCCTAAGTATGTTGAAAACATTCATTCTTGCATGCTGATAGAGAGCTCCAAGCTCAGTAAAGCTTAATCATAACGCTTATCAAAACAATGCAGGTTTACTAGCAATAGTGAAGGTACCATAACAGTTTATAGCTCAAAGAAAAACTTTACAGGGAGAACCTGATTTAGCTACCTCCACTGTAACTTCTACACTATATGCAAACGCTTTAATATTTTACATTGCTAAACCTGACAATATATTATTTCTCTTAATTGAGAAACTTAATTAGAACCTTCCACCTCTCTGTTATAAGAGTGTATATTCAAGGAGATTAGCTTAGCCCATGGTAGAATGAGGAGTCACTAAAGCATAGCAATGCTTATTTTAATATAAGATTAAATTATGATCAAAGAAGCGGTTATTCAAATTGATACCAAAATAGAATAATTTGTCCTTCTCTGTGATTCTAATGTTTAATTTATTATGATTTCCTGGAATCTCACAGGAATTATTCCTATTTTAATAATCTTCTATTGTTCTCTCTTCTTCATGGGATTTTTATCAGAATGGAGAAGATCTTGGTGGGACAGAACAAATATTAGTGAATGTGCTGCATTGCTGTTCTGTTTGCAGCATTAGCTTTCAGAAATCTCTTCCTATTTTATATTTTATAGGCAATGTTATACATTGTTTTTCAGAAATGCTTCAATAAAAACTGAGAATTTGTTAACAAGCATGAGTCCCAAACTCTAATATATTTAGTCTTCACATTTTCTTTGTTCTCCTATTAAGTTATCTATGCTTACTTAATTATTTAGAAATAATATAATAAAGACAATATAGATATCAATAACACACTTATAATATCATTATCTAGAATGCATTAATCCTAACATTTGATACAATAAGCTATGTTTAGAATGTTTAATGTTGTGTAATATTAAATGTAATTTTCAATTTAATCAGCCTTATATGGAATCCACTTTATTAGAAGAGAGTTTTTCAAACAAGGTCTGAATTGATGGAAACATTTAATCAAAAAGCTCTATGTGTTTTTGCTAATATAAAATAAAGGACCAGGCTTTTTTTTTTCTGCAATGTTCCTTTCTAATGAGACAATTAAGGAGCTAAGATAGACATTGAGCACATAATGCAGTTGTGAAGCATAAAACCACATTGTCCTGAAAAAGAAATATATATATATATATATTGAACTGAAGAGAAATAAAACAAAGTCTCAATACAAGTATTATGCCAGCCTGAGTCTTGAATTGTTATTTCTCTTCTTTTTAGTATGTAGTTGTAGGAAGTATTAGTTTGCATCTTACTTACACCCCAAATCCTCACCTAAAGTCTTGTGTTGAATGGCTTACCACTAATGCAGTTCTGTTGTCTGTCTGATAATGTTGTCAGAGCATGTATGTTTTAACTTCACTGGTCTTTGAGTATATATTGTGGCTTCCAGTTTGGAGTTTCTATCTGATTCCTATGCTTGAGAACATATGTACTTGACTATATAGCCTTCTTGCACTTTTTCTTTTGCTCCTTCTCCTCTTTGGTTGTTTTGCCCTATTCTGCTTACTTTGTTTTTGATTTATGCAATTGTATTTTATTGTTATTCCTTAGACGCTCATTTATTTTCTAACAAGAGACAGAATGGATGTGAATCTGTTGAGGGCAGGAGTTTGGAAGGAAAATGGAAAGTAAGGGGATGGATCGGTAGCCTTAATCAGAATATATTGAATGAAAAGTATCTATTTTCAATAGAGGGAAAAAAGAGATAATGCTACTGAGTAATCATTGGGTTATGAAAGCCCCAGTGTTATTAATGAATTGTTGCCCTAAAGATTCACAATGGGACAGGTTACAGGAAGTGCACATAAACTTCAGGAAGAGGAGCTATGCTGGAAGAAGTAGGTTGTGAGGAAAGTATTATGCAAGTTTATGTTTTGTCTCTGACCGTGAGCCAAAATAAATGAGTCCTCAATAGTTCCTGCCTCATAAATATGTCAGTCAGATATATTGGGCCAGAAGGCTAAAGATGATACTCCAGCATTACAGAGAGTTTTGGGTGACTGCTCAGACAGCAAACTGTCTCTGTCACCTTTTAATTTTGTAAGCTCCTAACCTGTACTTCCTGTCTACTCTGGTAATTACTTTTATTCCTTCTCAAGTCTCTGATGGGGTGGAAGACATGATAGTTTAATTTTATAATTAAGCTTAATTGTTTAGGGATTAAGATGTTTTTAGGTCTAGATAGATATTTTAAGTTGATAATGATGAAATATGATAGCTATTGATTTACATTCAGAATTTTAGATGTACCAAGATAGGAAAATTGTTTTCTTCAAGGTTCCCAAATACAAATAGCCAAAGTCACACTTATCTAAATCCTGATTGTTTCGTGGCTCTTCTTGCTGTAGGTAGTTTATTGTACATGTGTGATAATATAATTGCATATGTAAAAAGAAAAAAACAAAAAATTAAAAAAAGAAAATAAACTTGTTCCTTAGAAAGGACATGTATCAGGTAGTTTCTCACACAATAAGAAAGCTAAATAACATATCACACAGAAATAAAAGTGTGTGTGTGTGTTGTATGTGTGTGTGTATGTTGTGTGTGTGTGTGTGTGTGTGTGTGTGTGTGTGTGTGTGTGTGTATGGTGGTTATTGGGACAAGATTAAAGATGTTATTGTATTCTTGGTGTTTCAGAATGGTTCAAGGTATATTACTATGATGGTTGGTTCCTCAGACTCCTTGCCTTCAGCCTCAGCTGCGGTCTATTGTTTGCTGTACTGTTTCACATGCAGATATTGTGCACTAATCTGTATTGCTTATAAGAATGCCTACTTCTGTGAAGGCTACTTTTACAATTTTAATCTAAGATCCTTTGGGAAAGATATCAACCAATAAAATGTTATCTAGAATAGTTAGGCTTGAGGGCACGTCTGAGGAATGTTTGCTGGCTTATTCTAACAGATGTGGAGGGCTTCGGTTTGGGTGTTGAATAGTTTAAAGTGGAGGAAATAAGAGGATGAACAAGTATTCAAACATCTACTCCTCTCTGCTTTTGACTGTAGATGTTACATTCTATCTAGTTTAAGTCACTGCTGTCTTGACTTCCTTCATACAATGGATTGTAACCTGGCATTGTGAACTAAAATAAACCTTCTCTAAGTTGCTTTCCTTGCTTGGGGTGCTATTATAGCAATGGAAATTAAACTAAAACATCCTCTCTGATCTTAAATGTAAGCCTCTTGAGAGAATACAGGAAAAGTTGTTTTTCTTGTCCTTCAAGACTATAGCAGAATTATTCTAATAGCTAGCTAGGTATTTCATAGGAGATGACTGTCTGCTTCCCCCTAGTAATGACAGATGAACTGCATGACCAGCCCTTTAGAAATAGCCCAAGCATTTGTCCCCAAGGCGGCATCAGTATTAGCTTTTTGTATGTCTGTGATGCAGTATCCAGTTGACACTGCAATATTTATATTGCTTGTGTTAATTACCTGCATTTAATACTGTTTTTCAAGTAGTTGTATAAATGGCTCTGTATCACTAAAATCCCCCTCTGCAAGTCTCTTCTACATCACACACACATGTATTCTGGTGGCATAATACCATCGTTCAACTTTTAAATCAGGCCGTATGCTCTCTTGAGTTTGGCTTTGCTTTCAATGCTCCAGTAATTGCTCAAATTTATAAAAATGCACCTGGCTATACAAAATGCTTGAAGGGCTTAGAATCTAAAGAATAGTCTGTTAATATTATCTTTTACGTTGTTAAATCACTTGATTATTACACTGAGAATAAATATGCATTACCAAATTGCTGTTTTATTGTTATATTTAAAGTTACCCTATATTTCCTATTCTTTCAGTAAAAGAGAACGATTGCTTTCTTTTCAGTTGTTTTTCTGTTTAGGGGAATAGTCATAGTTTCTAAACATAGACCCATCTTGTACATAAGTATTCTTTATGGAAGTATCACATACTAGTTTCTTCTTTTGCACAGATACACAAAAGGAAAACCTAAGATGTGATAAATAACATACCACATCTCTCTCTAAATGATAAATCAGCTAAAAGTGTGAAAATAGCTTTTTACTTGAAAAAAAGAAATGAAATGTTTTCCAGACAACACAGCACAGTGGATTTAAAGGCAGAGGTGAAGCTTTTGAAACATTACTTATTTGCTGCAGCAACTGCAAATCTCAGGAGAACAATCGTGAGGCTAACAATCCAGGAACAAAGAGGCTTAAAGTTTACATCTTGGTTTCAGTCAGTAAATCCCAGGATAATCTACATTGTCTTTTAACCCCTCAGATAAACACTCTTTTATTTACATAGATGCTATTTGATAGTATTCAAACACTTCAAATTTTAATGCCCTTGATAATATTGACAACATAATTTTCAGTTATCTCCCAGGACCATTTTTTACAACAGACATGGGAGTGTTCTGCATTTTAAACACAAGATCACATTGTCTGCTTCTACAATGGCTATATTTACACACATAGCATTGTTACTTGCATAGCTTAATTTCAGTGCAGAATTTATTCTTGATGTTTTCAGAATATTCACACACAAGCTCATGTATTTCTACTCAGCTTGAAATGGATATGTAAATAAAATCAGAATCTGCAGTATAAGATTAGTAATGAAGAAGATGTTATAGTACATGTTCATTAGCTGCCTCATTGTATTTTTATTACTGGATATATTATTGTTTGCATTGACTCCTCAAAAGAGGTTCTGTGGAACTGTCGATTTTCACAAGTGTATGTCCTTCTCTCGTGTTTAAGATCCAAATAATTTCACACTTCATGTATGTTACAAATATTATATTATTAAAAATAAATCATTTTATCATTGTTAATTTGCTATCAGTTAACTATACAACAGGAATATGACCTTGATTTATTTGTGTGGAGTAAATCATAACCCACCAGACTTCAAGAATATGTTTCTCTGTTCCAATATAGAATAAAGTTTATTTGAAAAAAAAAAGATGCAGGAAATCAAAGTTCTAGACATTTTATTGAAGATGAAATAGGACATTCCTCTAGGAACTAGAGACGCAACATGACCAATAATTGATGTATTTAGGAAAAAAATTCCAACACAAATGCCAAATGTATCCAGGACCAATTTTCAACTTCAGTTTACTGATATTTTTAGAGAAGAATCAATCATGTGATGGTTGGCATCTGCTCATCCAAACTATGACATAATGTAGGCATGTGTTTTGGCCACTACATTTGTGGTCATCAGTAATAGCCACAGGAGAGAATCAGCACACTGCTTCAGAGTACTTCATTTAGTGATACTGCAGTGCCTCAGCCATTTGTTAACTTTTCAATTTATTTTTAGTGAAATGATTGTTCCTCTCATTACTCCTCTCCTGTGACTGTGATTACACTGATAACCTTTTTAATGTTCATCTGTGATCAACGAATAAATGAAGAGTGAAGTACTATGTTATAATAAATTGAAAAAATAAAGCTTAAAAAGGTCTCATTTATTGAGTTCCTCCCAAACTTGTTTCAATTTACAAACTCGGTCAAATCAGGGAGACTTTTTTTCCCCCTGTTTCATGTTAGTAAATAAATTTTGCCCTAATTTCCACACCAATATTAAGTAGTATATTTATATGATATACTTACTTAACCTCTTATATATACTAAGTTATTTTCACATAACTTTTAAAATAGAGAAGAGACTTGGGGGTTCAATACATTTAAATATATGAAGTAACTTGAAAAAATACATTAAATGCTCAGTAAATACTACAAAAGCATAAAAATAAATTCTGGGCTATGAATCAGAATGCAAAGACTATTGTCTTACTTAAAATACAAGAGTATTGTATTGTATTGTATTGTATTTCTTTAAGGGATGTATATCAGCTTAAGTGAGGAAACCAACACCCAGAAAGACACACACGATATAAACTCACTTATAAGTGGATTTTAGCCATACAGTACAGGATAAATATACTTCAATGCACAGGCACAAAGAAGATAAGTAACAAGGAAGTTTAAGGTAAGATACTCATTTTTTTTTTATCCATTCAAGAATATCTTGCCGCAGCTTTATTGATCTCTTCAGGGATAACATCTCTGATGTCTCTTCATTCGTTATTTTATTATGCTTTAATATTCCTTCTTATTACATTGGGTTTATTCTGACCTTCCTTTTCTAAGTTCTAAAAATGATTAATTATCTTCTAATTTTTAACCCTGATATTTTCTTTTTATTTCTTTTTTTTTTTTATTAATTTATTGAGGAAGGATAGCAGGTTACCAAGAAGAGACTTGATACCCTATGGGCATATACAGGATACTCATATCTTATTCAGAAGGAGGAATCGAATAGACAGCATAAGTGGTTGAAGAGACAGAACAAGGGAGGAGAAGCTGTACAGGGAGATATGAGGGTGAGATTAGGCCTGGGGATACAGGGCAGGGAGAACCGAAGGCCTGTAGAGTAAAGAGAAACTGTAGATGGGGGCAAGCTGAAGATATAAGTCAGGATAGGCTACTGGAAGGATATCAGAGGGGCTCTAATAGAGACTCCTAGCAATAAGGGCCATAAAGCTGAAGAGGGGACTCTCTAACTAGACAAGTCTCCTAGGATAGGGAAGGAAACAACTACTCACCCACATCTTTGACCCAATATTTGCTCTGCCTACAAAATGTGCTGGGATAAAGATAGAGCAGAGTTGAGGGAATGTCCAACCAATGCCTTGCACAATCCAAGACCCACCCCATGGGAGAGTACCAATCCTCAATACACTATTAATGATATTCTGGGAACTGGCAGGTGAGGAGGGATGATGCTATGAAAAGGATGTAAGGTAAGTAAGTAAGTAAATACATAAATAAATCAATAAATAAGAATCTGAATATCATTCACTTTGGAGTAATAAAATAAAACTGTTTTTCTTTTTAACATAAAAAATGTTAGTCAGTGTGTAAGGATTTGGTAACACAAGAAGAATGCATATAAGTGAGGTAAGACATGTGAGCTGATGTGATGTTGATTCAGATCCTGACACGTATGTACACTGAAGACTGCAGGACTTAGTGTGCTATTGTGGAAGCTAACACGATACTTTCCTTTGCTGTGTCTTTTTTATGTGAACACAAAATCTAAACATTGTAATTATTGAATGATTTTAAAAATTATCTTTACTCATTTTATGAGAATGGAAAAAGATATATTTTCGATCACAGGTATAGTGTCTCTGGCCTATGATTACTTGTATTCATTGTAGAGACATGGCACATTAGAGTAGAAGCATGAGAGTGATTAAAACTACCAGCTCATCGGCTAAAGTGTTACTAGTTGCTTGACAAACACCATAGAGAAGCAATATAGGGTGAAGGATTTGTTTGGATGCGTGTTTTTCAGAGGATTTTCATCTATTATAAGGGAAGGTTCGTGCCAGATGGAGTGGCTTGGTTCTATTAGTAATGCAGTGGGGTGTCTGGTCACTTAATGATGGCCAAACAAAAGAGAGGCCTAGAGCATTACCTTCAGTGGCCCATTTCTCTTTGCCTATATGCCAACTAGGCCCTATCCCAAAGATTCCTTACCTGTCTAACAAACACCATTAGTTAAAGAGCATGTGTTTAACACATGAAGTTAGAAAGTCATCTTACATTCAAAGCCTAATGGAGAGAGGGAATTCATGAGAAACACAAGGAAGCTGGAGAGCAAATTTCAGGTCATTCATTCAATGACATGAAGCTCTCTTTCTGATGTACTAATCAGTAAACTAACAAAAGACACACAGGGAGACATAAGGTTTTAATACCTAGAACATAGATGGACAGGTGAATTTGTGTATTAAAATGTTAAACTAATTTCTTAACTAGGCAAAACTGAAAAATTCTGTCCTAGATAATTATATCTGAAAATATCAACAGCTATGTTCATAGAAAAAAAATTAAAGATAGAAACAATCTGAGCACAAGAAGACAAAAACAGCTTTGCCTTTTGAATTCCCCCTGTGTCGACTTGTGGCTTCCAATGATGATCATGAATAGTGAGAAAATAATGGTTTTATACATTATACATATTTACAGTAGGAAAGAAAGCAAACACTAAGCCCTGATCAGTTCAAATTCCTTCTTTGCACGATAAATTGGTGAGTGCTGAAATTCTTTATGATTTTAAAATACCCAATATATCTGAAGAACAGTAAAAAAAAAAAAAAAAAAAAAAAAGAAAAGAAAAGAAAAAAAAATTGGGTTCTGGTACATCTTCGATTTCTTCAGAGGCTTTGAAAGGAGATAGTTGACATTTTAATATATAAATTAGAAGTTCTTGTCAAGGTACTTTATGCCTTTACAGAAAAAACGTACTAGCAATCTCTATGAGGTGTGTATGACTTGATTATATTTTTTATTCGCTAGCACAAACAAAAGTCATTATGCATGGGAAAAATGAAAATGCGGTATGTATCTAATTTTAACATGGCTATATTTCCAAATCTATATCTATGTCCCCAGGTGACTTGGAGATTACAGATCTTCATTGTTGAACAGCGGTATTATTCTCAAAATAAAAGGAAGCTAATAAAAATTCCATTAAAGGGGAGACAATTTGCATCTGAACTAGGAAACTCCATTCCACAAGGATAAAGGTTGCTGTTCTGAGAGCAAAGCAAGTGTAACAAATTTGCCTTTCACTGATTATATTTACACCCCTAGGAAATCATGGGGAAAACTTCAGACACTTTATTTTCTTCTTCTTGGAGCCAACTGAATCATCACTTCTTTTTATGGTAGTAGTAACTCCCGATGCTACTATTTCCTTTTGGATCCAAATTCTTAGAGGTTAAATGTCTTTTTTTTTTTTTAGACTCATCTTAGCAGAGTTGGATGATGTTAACACAAAGTTAATTTTTGCCTTGACAGTAGAATTGAGAATAAAAAGAAATACCAAGGCAGGGTGAAGTAATGTATATATATATATATATATATATATATATATATATACATATTCAGTGGAATTTAAATTAACTGTCAATATTGAGTTACATATTAAAACACCAGAACAAAAAGCAAAGCTACCTATTACTTTGCATATGAATAAAATGAGCCTTCGGGTTATGAATGTTATGAATAGTATTGGACATTCACATTCATAGGCAAAAACAGGGGAAAACCACAAATATTATAATTTTATGTTGACACTATTATGGAAATTATGTTTATACAGATTTTTACATATTTTGACATAATAAGCAATAACTTCCCTGTTATTTAATGTGTATAATTCTAAGAAGGTTAGTATGTTAAAATGATACTCATAAAACTAATATTAATATACATCTTATAAACAATTTGTGAGAAGTAGTATGATTTTTAAAATAATTTTATTCTCGGAGAATTTTATACAAAAATTTATGATCATAGTAATCTTCTTTTTTTCCATTAAGTTCTCTCAGGCCTATTCATATTTCCACTCTCCTCACTCTGTTTCCTCTTTTTTGATCTCCTTAAGTGAACGCCAAGAGTCTAATTTGTGCTGCCCATACATACACTCCACTGACCACAACAGAGCTACCAAAAGTCTCGCCCTTGCTGAAACCTGAATTCTCTCCCCGCAGGACCCACCAACTGTCTATATGTCCTCAGTAATGGGTTGGAGCTCATAAACAACTTTTACACTGCTTGATCATGTACCGGCATTATAGAAGCAAGCATAGCTACTCTGACTTCTGGAGTGCGGCACGCCAGTCAAGTCCAGCAACAGATTCTCTTCTCTCCTCTCTGACCTCTACCCAGCTTTTCCAATCTCCCACCTCTTCTTCAGTGAGGGGGACTGATAATGTGTATTAGTGGATCCATGAGCCATAAATGCAACATCTGACATTACTTCTCTATTTTTAATTTTCTTTTATTTACTAAGTCTTACTGACACCAGTAAGTTATTTGAAAGGCAGCTTCTAAGAGTTAATAGACGTATACTCTGTAATGTGGGGTTTTGTTCGGTTTGGTTTCCTTTCTTTTTCCAAATGATATGTCCACTTCTATACTTTTTTAAGAGTTAATTTATTTATTCACTTTGCTTTGTAATTGTAGCCACCTCTATCTTCTCCTATCCTTCATCCTTCCTTCTTTTCCCATCCTTCTCCTTTACTCCTAAAAAAGGAGAAACCACATACCAACCCACTCCAGTACATCAAGTCCCCCCAGGGACATCTTCTTCCTCTGTGGCCTGATGAAGAACTCCTGCAGGAAAGAATTGATCAAAAAGTAGTCAACAGAGCCCATGTTAGAGACAGCCCTTGTTCCTCTTATTAGTGGACCTATATTAAGCCTGAGCTGCTCATTGGCTACTTCTGTGTAGGAGGCCTAGGTCCAGTCCATGAATGTTCCTTGGTTGGTGGTTCAGTCTTCACCAGGCCCTTTGGAATATGATTACTTGGTTCTGTTGATCTTCTTGTGGAGCTCCTGTCAGTTTCCATGTCCTTTCCTTCCCCCTCCTTTTCCACAAGACTCCCTGTGCTTCACACAAGGTATGGCTGTAAGGCTCAGCTTCTGTTTGGAACCACTGCTGTGTGTTGGGTGAGGCCTCTCAGAGGACAGCTTTGGGAGGGTCCTGTTTGCAAGCATAGCTGAATTACTAGTGTCAGGGTTTGGGTCTCTCCTATGGGATGAATCTCAGGTTGGGCCAGGCATTGGTTGGAAATTCCCTCAATCTTTGTTCTATCTTTATACCTGCACTTTTGAAGACAGGGTAAATTTTGGCTTGAAGTTCTTCTGGGTGGGTTGGTGTTCCCTTTCCTTCACTGAGAATACTGTCTAGTTAGAGGGTGTGCTCTTCAGTCTCCATGAACCAAGCTACTAGGAGTCTCAGCTAGAGTCACCCCCATATTCTCCCTGTTGTAGGTCTCCATCTTGTCATAGAGATGCCCCTGCCCATGGTTTCTCTTCTCTCTGCATGTCCTCAGTCCTCTCACCCTCACTCTCACCAGGTTTGATCTCCACCCTCATTTCTCTCTTTTCACCCTCTGCTACCTGGTTCCCTCTCTTCAAACACTTCTGCCTTTGATTCTGTTTTCCCTTTGGAGTGAGATTTAAGTACCCTTCCTTGGGTCCTACTCTATACTTATCTTCTTTGGGTCTGAGAATTGTAGTATGTTTATCCTTTACTATATGGCTAAAATTGGCTTATGAGTTAATAGCTTCACCTGCTTATAAGTGAGTTACCTTACTCATGATGATCTTTTAAAGTTCTATCAGTTTGTCTAAATTTTCTTAATTTCCTTGTTTTTAAAAGCTGGGTAGTATTCCATTGTGTAAATGAGCCACAGTTTCTTTATCACAACCTAGATGTCACTTCTACATCTTTAAATCATCAATGTATTAAAAATGAAATTGAAAAATATAAATTTCACATGTTTATTCTATAAAAAGTCCAACAACAATTTACTAGGGAAAATATTTAGTAAAGGAAAGTAGTTCCAAATAATTTTTAATTATATAAGTATTTTCCCAAATTGACACATTGAAAAATACATTTTCAAGTAGGGTTTAACTATAAAGTTATGTGATTATAATAGGCAAGTACAGTGCTAATATTTAGCTTAAATTCTAAACTTTATAAAAACTGACCAAAGAATAATTATCTGGGGCCTGCCTCATCCATCTGGGACACAGATAGCAGAGGTGAGCATCATGCTGTCCTTGGACCCCCAATCAACTGCCTTCCTGAGGAGGCCTGAGGGGGAGGATCCCAGGACCATCATCTTAGACCCACCCCACCAATTACCAGACTGCCTGATCAGGCAGGGGCACATCCAGCAGAGGTGAGCTCCATGCTTTCCCTGGACCACAATTACCCTCCTTCTCAAGGAAATCTGAGTGTGTGGTGTGATAGGGTGTCAGAAATATCCAGTGTGGACCCCTTGTTGTTAATTTCCCACCAGATTGATCCACTTGGGGTATATCCCGGAGAAATGAGCCATGTTCTGTCCACTGTACTCCATCATCATGCCTAATGTTCCACCTGCCTCCTTAAGGAGTGCTACATCAGGAACAGCCAACCAATACCAGACTAATGGCCAGTTTGAGAACTCAATCAAGAAAAGCTAGTGCAATATGGTACCACTAAGGCTCAGCTATCTAACTACAGCAAGCCCTGGATAACCTAACACAACTGAAGCACAATAAAATTATGTTAATTCCAGCCTTATAAAGACGATAGAGGTTTTTAAAGAGAAAATGAATAAATCCTTTAAAGAAATACAAGAAATTACAATTAACAGGTAAAGGAAATGAATAAAACTTTTCAAGACCTGATAATAAGAATAGAATCAATAATGAAAACATCCTGGAGATGAAAAACCTAGGGAAGAGAACAGGAAAAAGAGAATGAAGCATCACCCAAAGAATGAGATGGAAGAGACAATATCATATAGAGAAGATACCATTGAAGAAATCACTACATCTGTCAAAAAATGGTAAACCTAAAATGTTCCTGACATAAAACATGTAAGAAATACAGGACACTATAAGAAAAACAAACCTAAGAATAATAAGATTAGAATAAAAAGAATCCCAACTCCACCTCCCAGAAAATATTTCCAACAAAGTCTTATAAGATAATTTGCCCAACCTAAAGAAACAGATGCCTAAAATCATTTAAAAAGCTTAGAAAATAACAAACAGATTGGACCAGAAAAGGAAATCCTCTCATCACATAGTAATCAAAACACTAAATCTGCAATACAAAAAAAGAAAATTAAAAGCAAGAGTGGAGAAAGGCCACGTAACATATAAAAGCAGACCTATCAAAATTAGACCCAACTTCTCAAAAGAGACTTGAATGCCAGAAATTCCTGAACACATGTCATGCAGACACTTACTGACTACAGATGTCAACCCAGACTACTATTCCCAGCAAAACTTCAGTTATCAGAGATTGAGAAAGCAGGTTTTAATATTAAACCTTGTGGATCAAAGATCTCAACATAAAGCCAGCGACACTAACCTGGTTAGAAGAAAAAGTGGGGAAGAGCCTGGAACACATTGGCACAAGAGACAACTTCTTGAACAGAACACCAACAGCCCAGGCCTTAAGGTCAACAATTAATAAATGGGACCTCATGAGGCTGAGACGCTTCTGTACAGCAGGAAACACTGTCAACAGAACAAAGCGATAGCCTACATACCCAGAAAAGATCTTCACCAACCCTACATCTAACAAAGGTCTAATATCCAAAATACATAAAGAACTCAAGAAATGAAACACCACCATGCCAAATAACTCAATTGAGAAATAGGGCTCAGAACTAAACAGAGAATTCTCAACAGAGGAAGATTGAATGACTGAGAAACACTTAAAGAAATGTTCGATGTCCTTAGTCATCAGGGAAATGCAAATCAAAACAACTCTGAGATTCCATATTACACCCATCAGAATGGCTAAAATCAAAAATTCAGATGACACCACATATTGGCAAGGATGCTAAAATCAAAAATTCAGGTGACACCACATATTGGTGAGGATGTGGAAAAAGAGGAACACTCCTTCATTGCTGGTGGGAATGCAAACTAGTATGGCCACTTTGAAATCTATCTGACACTATCTCAGAAATCTGGGAATAAGGCTTCCTCAAGACCCAGCTATTCCATTCCTTGGAATATGCCCAGAAGATGCTCCCGCGCACAAAAAGGACATATGTTCAAGCATGTTCATAGAGGTCTTATTCATAATAGCCAGAACCTGGAAGTGTCCCTCAGTAGAAGAATGGATAAAGAAACTGTGGTACATTTACACTATGGAATACTACTCAACTATTAAAAACAAGGAATTTCTGAAATTTGTGGACAAATGGATTGAAGTAGAAATTATCATAATTTACCCAGAAGCAAAAAGAGTTAAATGGTATATACCCACTTATATTGAGACACTAGTCCAAGGGGTATGTCCTCATGAAAAACTTTGCCTACCACGAAAGTGGGTCAGAGGGGAAGACATCCTATTGAGACTTTAGGTATGATAAGCCTGGGAGAATGAGGAAATAGAAGGATCCAAAGGGTCCCAGAAAACTACAGGCAGGTCTGGGCTCTGGGGTCCTCCTCAAACTATGGCACCAGCCAAGGAAAATATGGCAGTGAACTTCGAACCCCTACCCAGACTAGCCTATGGACAAGACATTCTCCACCATTAAGTGGAGAAGGAGATCTGACTTTCACACAAACTCTGGTGCCCCATATTTGACCATGTCTCTTGGATGGGGATGCTTGGTGGCACTCAGAGGAAGAATAATAGGTCACCAAGAAGAGACTCAATACCCTATGAGCATATACAGGGGGAGGAGGTCCCCCTCAGTCACAGATGTAGGGGAGGGGAAATGGGGGGGAAGCGGGAGGGAGGGAGGAATGGGAGGATACAAGGGATGGGCTAACAACTGAGATGTAATATGAATAATTTAATAATAAAAAAGGGGAAAATAAAAAATTAATATATATATATATATAAATTCTCAGTTTCTTCCAAGTTTTATGATAATTCTATGAGACATAACAGTAAGAATCTTATAGAAAATTTAGAAATTAGTGTAAAAAAAATAACTGATTGCATTCTAAAAAAAAACTCCAGGTTGCTCTGTGGTGCTAAGTGAAGTACTTAAGAAAACATGTCCAGTCATCCATGTCATAAGAACACTCGATTATCATACATTCAACTGCACTCCTTGTATACTCGGTATACAATAATTAATTTTATATCTTCTCAAGTTTCTGATGGGGTAGAAGACCAGACAGTTTAGCTTTACAGGTAAGTTTAGTTGTTTAGGGGTTAAGATGTGCTTAGTTCCAGATAGACGTTTTAAGTTGTGAATGATGAGATATGGTACATATTGATCTACATTCAGAATTTTAGATGCACCAAGATAAGAAAGATGTTTTTCTTCAAGGTTGCCAAATACAAACAGCCAAAACACTATGAACATATCATTTATATAATTCCTGATTTTTCTCAGTTCTTCTTGCTGTAGGTAGTTTATTGTATATATGTGTAATAATATAAATGCATATGTAAAAATGAAAGCTTTAAAAATATAAAAATGTAGACCTATTAGAATAAAAAGAAAATAGTTTACCTCCTGTATTGTCCTTGGCTGGTGCCTTAGTTTGAGCGGGACCCCTGGGCCCAAATCTGCCTATCATATTGTTCTACTTGTAGATTTTACAATACAGGAGGTAAACTATAAACCCCTTCCCAGATCTAGCCAATGGTCAGAATATTCTCCACAGTTGAGTGGAGAGTGTGATACGACTTTCTCACGTACTCTGGTGCCTCACATTTGACCATGTCCCCTGGAGGGGGAGACCTGGTGGCACTCAGAGGAAGGACAGCAAGTAGCCAAGAAGAGACTTGATACCCTATGAGAATATATAGGGGGACGTAATCCCCCTCAAGAACAGTCATAGGGGAGAGGAATAATGGGAAAATGGGGGGGGGAGGAATGGGAGGATACAAGGGATGGGATAAACATTGAGATGTAACAAGAATAAATTAATAAAAAAAAAAAAAAAAAAAAAAAGAAAAGAAAAAATCTACTTTAAGAAATCCATCAAACAAATAGAAAAAAAAATGGCAAAATGTGTGGAGAGGGAGATGTTGGACTAACTTTACATATATTTTCATATAAATATCCCTATGTAAACTCAATGTTCTAGTTTCCTATCAGTTGCTGTGACAAAAAAATCCTGACCAAAAGTAACAATGAGTAAAATGGTTCATTTGGGTAAAAGTTCCTGGATATAAACCTCAGCAAGCACCGATAAAAGCAAAAGTCATATTGTTTTTATAGTCAGGAGCAGCAAGGAATTGTATACCGTGCTCTGTGATCACATGATACTTCTATATATCTTTATCTTGGTTTAGGATACCCTATGTATAGAATGTTGTCACTCAAAATAAACTAGCCTTCCCTCATTAATTAACAAAATAGACAAATCCACATAGGCATGTCCACAGGCCAACCTGACCAAGAATTCTGTGCAAATAATTCTCTCTCCTGTGACTGCAGATTATAGTAAACTACCAGCTAAAAGCTAACCACCATACCCAGTATCGTACATTTAGAGAAAATAATAATTTTCTAAAGAAAAAGGCCTCAAATATGGTAAATGGGTACAACAGTCTCATAGAATACTATGTAAATTAATTTTGCTTAAAATAAGTCTATTTTGCTTTTTCAAATAGGGATATTCACAGAGGCAGTTATAAGAAGAGAATAATATGTTTAAATAAATAAAAAACAGGAGTGTAGATGAGAAGAAATGAAAAAATAGAAAAAGATATGCCAGGAGAAAATAGTCTGACCTAAGAACTCCAAACATGATTTTATTGTGTCTTTGAACTATAGAGTATTAATCAAAATCTTATTTTTCTTTGCCTCAGTATCTTAAAGTTATATAACATATATGGGTTTTGCATGAAACTTAGAATTTTTTTTGTAGTTTCATAACATAATTATACAAAAGAAGTCCAGACTGTCAAATGTTCCTCTGATGTTTTATGTTTATTTTTTCACAGTATGTCATAATTTCCTAAATGGTAAAATGCTACAATATTGTATGTTGCCTTGGAAATGGATTTTTAAAACATATCAATAATGTAATACCATTGTACACTTAAACACTTTTATTAATATAGGTAAATATACAATAACATTTCGATGTGAAAGACATCTAATATAAGGGTCTGACACTACCAGTTTAGATGTTTAATATGCTACTCTAAATGAGACATTTTGCGAAAGGTACAGCCTGTGACCTAACGTTCATTACACTTAGTTTCCCAAGCACCAAAAATTGATGGGGGAGCCAAAGTGCATTATTGTTCTCCATGGGACCTTTGTATTTATTAGCCATGAATCCGATGCTAATGGGATTCACTCTTGTTGGATTGATGTTCAAGGTTAGATGGGAAGATGCGCTCCTGATCTGGACCAGAAATTATCTGCCCGTTGTCAATTAGAAAAGAAAAAGGGCAAGGTGGAGGTTGATTTTGGCATTAACAGGAATAATAGATGCTGAGGATGCATAAGGAAACTCAATAAGATAATGTCCTAAAATCTCACACTGACAAAGTTACGCTGTGCGGAGACCTTTTATCATTGCCATCTAAGGAACATGTAATATAAAGAGAATGGCTCAAGTTATTTCTTCTTCACTCCTTTCCTCTTGAATTTATATATGAAAACTAATAACATTTTTGTTTGACAATAGATATTTTTATATCATTAAGACAAACTTATATTACATGACATAGAAATCTAAAAAATTTACCACTTACTTAAAAAATTGTGTCTTTGCATGTATGCCTTCACATGTGTGTAAATCTTTATAATATAAATGCAAATAAATTATGTATAATTACTTATATAATGGAAATATGTTTGATTTTATGATGAAGGAGAAAAAATGGAAATAGATCAAAGGTGTTGCTTTTTCTGTTGTCTATGTAATTTACTCTCAAAGGTAATTTTTAAAGATATACTTTAAAATACTATCATCATAAATATTTTACCCATTTATCCTCTCTCAATGACAAGCACAGTTTTCACAATTTACTGAAAGTATTAACATTTCATATTGTAAAAATTATTTAAGTCAAATAGTCTAATGGCACTTTTTACCTTTCCCCCAGGATAACATTTAAAAATAATGTTGGCAAAAGATAGACGCATGTGCATTTGCTCTTGTGTGTTATTCTGATTATTTTAACTTTAACAGATTTCTGAAGTTAAGTAGCTTAAAAAGTAAAGAGGCTTTTTTGAATTTATATTTCTGGAGGCCAAACTCACCAGCCTACATCTGGTGATAAACTTCATGTTGGCAGAGTCCCAAGGCTCTGTAAGAAATCAGATGATAAGAGACACCTTGAATGTTCCACTGTGTCTAGCTGACTTTCCTTTCCCTTTATAGAACACCACCAGTATTCAAGCAATAGGAACCCAACTTACGAGACCTTTTCTCACATCCTAACCCTCTACCAAAGACAACACTTAAGAACACAACCAGATTTTCCACAGTTTTAGAACTTCACCATAAGGATTAAATTTTGACAGTTTCGCAGAGGCGAAACCAGATTTAAACCCCTGTAAAATAGATTTCACTAAAGATATTTACTGAACGTATTTTTGTAAAGGTGAGGTATATTTTCTAATAACTGTTAGACAATTGCTATTTTTCTAGTAGTCTTATAAAGATAGAGATATGTGTCATGAGAGATGGCTCAGTAGTTCAGAGGACTTGATGCTCTTTTAGAAGGCCCAAGTTTGATTACCAGAAGACACATCCTGGTTAAAAACACAACACAGCACAATACAACAAAACAAATAAACAAAACACCCACCTGATCCTCAAGCTTCCTGGGAGCCTTTGCTTTACGTTGACCTTCTAGGCACTAGACAGATGTGTGGAAGACATTTGTGCATGCAGGAAAACACTGATGAACATATAATAAAAGTGAGTAGGTCTTCTTAGGAGGTCAATGTCTGTATACATCAGTAGAATTAAACTTTCTAAGTGAGGAAAGGTTGAAATTAATAGTCCTTAAACTAAAATAAGCCACTGATGTTGCTAACTAGAAAGAATAAATCTTTCGTGAACAAAGTTGTATTCAGGAAATATAAGATGAGTATATGATGAAATAGAGAAACAAGATGCAAGTCAGGAAAAGGGTGATCCTTCTTATACGAAGGATGCATACAATTTGTTACCGTGTGAACTTAGGATATAAAACATTTTATGTGACAATTCCTTCATTAATAAATGATTTAAGCATGCCCCACTTTATAATGCTGCCATCAATAAGAAGTAAAATGACACTAAGAATGCCAGGTCAAGTGTTCAGCCTAACTTAAGCACTGTACAAGTACTACTTTTATTTTTAATGCTTATGACTAAAATTATAACCATCTAGAAAACAAATGAAATCACAGCTGATGTGGAAATTTGAGCAAGCTCTGGGCAAAATTAGCTCAGTAATTTTAATTCAAAGGATATTAGAAAGTGAACTGTAGGATATAAAATTGCCAAAAGCACAGATTGAAATCCAAGTTTGGGGCTTTGAATGTTAACACAGGATACAAGGTTCACCCTTTAATCTTTCTCTGTCTTGATCATAGCACATGCCTAATTTTTTTGTTTCTCAGAAAAGAAAACAATAGCTTCGTTGTTTTGTTCATGTGATTTATATATTCTATAGATAAACTTCTCATGGCCAGTGTTATTCCATATCTCTGTAAATGCTCCCGCCAACTGTTTGCAGTTAACATTAACTACAACAAACATGTCTTACTCCTCTCACTATAAATCACATGTCTCCATAGTAATAATATCAATTTCACACTTTTTATATATCTTACATTTGTGTCCATAATCTTCTTTTATACTCCAGTATAAATATTGCCACATGATTTTTCTGTTTGTTATTTAATGGATATCAGAAAGAATCAACTTAAAAAGAATGCTTTGTTTTGTTTCACAATTTTGGAGCTTCTAATTCAGGCATGCTCATTATCTTTAGCCCTCTATTAAACCTAAGAATGGCCATGGAAATTGCTCCAGCAATACGTCAAGGTAGACTGGTGACATCATAATCTGGAAGTAAAAAACAGACGAGGAAAGAACTGGGATGCTACTATTGAATTCAAGCCCACATCCAGTGACCAATAGGTTTTCCATAGGCTCTGCTCTTTAAGAACTATGATCTTTTCTTAACTCTACCACACTGGGGACAACGTCTCTAAAAGTTACCTTAGAGAACTTTAAACCCCAGTAGAGACTAATTGGAAATTGCCCTCCCCATATTCTATCTATGTCTCCAGGTTTCTTTGTGAAAAAGGAATGCTAACTCAGTATGGGCTGTTTGTTTGTTTGTTTGTTTGTTTGTCTTTGCACTCTCAGTAGGGAAAATCTCACTCAAGAATTCTTTCTGGACAGAATATGGAAACATATTTTCAATATAACATGTGAATGAAAGGGGTATCCCCAGACTTCCATAACTTAGAACAAATGCATGTATGAATTTTTTCTTCATTATACAAATGAATGGTGAGTGATGTCCTCCTTATTAATTTGGTCTGTCTCACTATGAAAAGCCACATCCATCCTTTGACAGTTTTAAAGCAGCTTGAAAGACTAGGTTGGTTTAGAGAGTTGATTTTGGACCCTGTTCCTAAGCCGTAGTGAATGTTTCAATCTCCTTCTCTCACCTTCTCCATTGCTGAAAGACAGATAGATGATAACATGGCACATAAAATAGATAGATTGATGATGAATAAGTGTAACACAATAAACACATACATAAGAATGTATATACATTTCTATTCTTGGTCAATGTGAACCAACCCTTATGAAAACACTGATGAGTGTCTATACCAGTGTAGCTACAAGTATGGGATACTTGTCTTCAGACACACATAGTATGTGGAGGAAATGAATAATACTGGAAATTTTACATTACCAAATATGGAAATGAAGATCATAAAGGACTGGGAGAGTGACCAAAGTTTAGAATACATGAAGTTTTCATCCAAGATGGCTACTCCTTTGAGGTCCATGATTCCTTAAGGCTCCCAGTTAAGGCACGTTCTGAAAAAGCTCTGCTTGCATCACTACGTTTTACCTATTAGCTCTGAGCCTTTGGTTTTGATTGATGACATCTAATGTTTGGTTATTCTTTATTTCATTATAAAACCACTATTGTCACTTGGAAATGAACATGGTCTAACATGGCTGTGTTCTTTTGAGAACACTGATGACCATCTGAAACACATAAAACTGAAATTGCTAGTTTGACAACAGAAAAAGTAATTTTGTAGAATCACCCTTAATTTCAAATGTACAATATATGAATTAAGGAAATTTTCGTAAATGCTTCTATATGTTGGTTTGTTTTGACTAGTTTTCTATAACTAGACTATGTATGACTCTTCAGTTGAATGCCATTGGTTGTTTTGGTCATTTAACTTGAAATGCTTGTCTTTGAGGATATTTCCATCAGCTATCTCACAATAGCCATTACTGAAATCTCATAATCACTACAACTTGTAGTTCAAGTTTTATTCACAGTCAAATTCAGAAATTTGTAAAAATATAATACTTCTGACATTTTAAAAACTAGTTATAAAAATTGATGCCCAGAAAGCAGTGGAAATAAGACTGTGTTCTTATTTATATATTTTTTTCACTTTTTTTTATTAATTTATTCTTGTTACATCTCAATGTTTATCCCATCCCTTGTATCCTCCCATTCCTACCCCCCCCTATTTTCCCATTATTCCCCTCCCCTATGACTGTTCCTGAGGGGGATTACCTCCCCCTATATATTCTCATAGGGTATCAAGTCTCTTCTTGGCTACCTACTGTCCTTCCTCTGAGTGCCACCAGGTCTCCTCCTCTAGGGGACATGGTCAAATGTGAGGCACTATTTATATTTTAATCTGAATGGAAAGATTCAGCAACATTTTATGATACTGACTGATTATTTGTATACTACTTTACCTTGAATTTATTAATAAATGAATAATGTAAATGATCCTTTCTATCACAAGGTCAATTCCTATATTATCAGTTTACTTATCAGGCCTACATTATCTGAATGAAGAAATTTTCTTGAAGTAAATGCATTAAAATTCTTACATTATCTAAGTGTAAACATAACTACACATATAACAGACTTAAATGTGTATCCTGTTTTATAATGAGGGAAACAAGAAAAGGTGCTTAATTACTTTCTCATTTTTATGATATTTTATCTTGACAAAAGCAACTTAAGAGACAAAGGGTTCATTTTGGTTGAAATTCCTAAGAAACAGACCATCATGGCTTGGAAAACATGACAGAAATTTTTTTTAAACTTTTTTTTTAACTTTTTTATTTTTTTTCTTTTTATTAATTCATTCTTGTTACATCTCAATGTTTATCCCATCCCTTGTATCCTCCCATTCCTCCCCGCCCCCCCCCATTTTCCCATTATTCCCCTCCCCTATGACTGTTCCTGAGGGGGATTACGTCCCCCTATATATTCTCATAGGGTATCAAGTCTCTTCTTGGCTACCTGCTGTCCTTCCTCTGAGTGCCACCAGGTCTCCCCCTCCAGGGGACATGGTCAAATGTGAGGCACCAGAGTACGTGAGAAAGTCATATCACACTCTCCACTCAACTGTGGAGAATATTCTGACCATTGGCTAGGTCTGGGTAGGGTTTTAAAGTTTACCTCCTGTATTGTCCTTGGCTGGTGCCTTAGTTTGAGCGGGACCCCTGGGCCCAAATCTGCCTATCATATTGTTCTACTTGTAGGTTTCTAGGACCCTCTGTATCCTTTTATTTTGCTGTTCTCCCATGCATTTTAAAATGCATTCTAGAAGTTGTAGAGAACTGGCTGTTCTGATTGCATGCACCATCTGAAGTAGAAAAGAAATAAAGAGAGTCTGGCTTTAAGCCCTCAAGGACAATCCCTAGTGATTCCCTGTCTTCAGTGAAGTTCCATCCCTCAACATTTCAACAACATTCCTAGGCATCTATTTACCAAGTGTTTAACTATGTGGGGGGGGGGCACTTTTTACATTCAAATCATATCACAGGGTCTGTAGTATGCATTAGTTAGTAGGCCTACTTTATTTAATTCATCATAACGTATTGGCTATTCTGTACCAGGTGTTAATTTCAGTATTTGATTCTTCTTCAGGTAAGATTTTCACTCAAACTGAGATGATATGTGCTGAAACCAAAAATGTCTTGTAAAGTAAACTTAACAATTTCATAATTTACAACGTAAAGACTGGAAATGATAAATGACAACGTAGAATTATTATTGAGCTGATATAAGGTCATGAATTTTAGCAATCTCTTATACAAGCATTTATTCATATCTTGCCACTTCATCTACCTTGTATGATCATCCTAAACTTCTACCAAAAATAGACTCCACAATTGTAAAGATTGATTATTTGGTTCAGAACTCTAACTAGATAGGGGGGAAAACTTGTCTATGGGCAATGCCTCAGAAGAAAAATAAGTAGTTGGCAATATTGGGAATTTCATTCGGACTGGGTCCCGTTGGCTTCTTGTAAGTATTACTAATAGCTAATAGACAATCAAAAATAACAACTTCCCTGTGCAGAGCTAAGTGGGAATAGCACCAAGCATATCATTCCATACACTCCTTTTTTGTAATAATGTGTTCCTGAAACCAAGATAGGATGTTGTGGGCTTTTTGTTTTGTTTTGGTTTTGTTTTTTAATCATATAGAGAAGGTGATAAGAAATTTGTGGCAGTTGCCAAGTGAATATGATTTAACACTGAAATGGGTTAACTCTGGAGAAAAAGTCAGATATAGTTTTAGTCTTTTAATAAGCAGTTAGTAAGAAGAAATTAAGTGGCATGGAGGGAAGGGCTTCTTCCTTCAGTCTCCTGAATTTTTAGTCTGGTGTTTTTAATATTCTGCTAACTACCATCTTGTAAGTCTGTCATCTTAGAGTAATTTCAAATGTCCTGAACTCCTAAAGCTATGCATGCTTTATAAGGCTACAATGTAAATTTATTTCTCTCCATAATCCCTGTCACTTTCACTGTCTCCACATAAAACTCAGGAGATATAACATTTCATTATTAATTACAGTACAGCAAGCTGGCTGTCACAGTCCAAGCTGAAGCGCTGTCTTCAGCCATTTTCTCATTAGGTTTAAGATGATGATAGAGTCTTTAGAACCCACTGTTTGTAATGGATGGTAGAGCTTAAAAATAATCCATAAATTGCTCACTTGAGGAAAGCAAATAGCAGAGAGACGCTGAACCAGAGTAAGAGTAAATTAATTGCTCCATAAAAGAACGTTGTCTTTACATGAGGTTTCATTTTTACAAAGGACATGAGAGTTACTCCAAGACTGTGTGGGGATACTGTGATATTGCAAACTGAGAACAGTTATTCTCATTAAAAGAGCTGAACATGGGGAAAAAAGAAATAGAGCAACAAAAATAAAAGCAGTATACAATGATTATTGTTTGGGGTTTAAATATTATTATACAGGTGAGTAACCATTTTAATGTTTATTTTCAGTAACATTTAAAAATTACTATGTAAGTTGATGCACTTTTCTTAAATCAGTATGTCAGTTTGAGAATTTATGCATAAATATGAAATTTCTGTCTCACATAACAGGTTTTGTAAAATGTGCTTTGGGGGACAATGAGGTGGCTCACTGGTTAAAAACACTTACTGCCAAACCTGAAACCGTGCTCTCCATTCATGTTCCTATGACCACAGATTATAATGGAAGGAGAGAACCAAGTCCTGAAAGTTCTTGTCTGACCTCTAAATACATGGGAAGACACATGCATGAGTGAGCGTACACACACACACACACACACACACACACACACACAGAGACTACATTAATATAAAATACTTTCTATATTTTTCATTCATTAATCAGGATAAACTAATGAGTGCACTGTATGCCGCAGGTATTTTTCATTTTGGAGTTATTAAAATGCATGGATGATATAACAGGAAAAAAAATCTTTACTAAATGAAACAGAAATAAGCCACAGTATAATTACTAAGTGTAATTACAATCTATTGTCAAGGATAGATACAAAGGATGAGAAAGTGGAAATGTGGATCAAGTTAAGGGACTAGCAAGGGAAGTACAGTGGAAGATGAGCATGTAGACTCAGTTAGTATGCAGGAATACAAGAACATGTTTTAGAAGTGAGTCTGGCACCCTGGGGAAGAATGCATAACTGCCCTGTTGGAGAGAGATGTCCTGTATAATTCCATTTGTTGAGAAAGTACTGTTGCCAGTTGTATCCAGAAGCTTGTGGTAATGTAGACCTGCAGTAGACCCGAATGATTATGTTGCATCCCCAAATAATACAGGTCATTATATGGTAGCTCGTTGTAGGTCACTGGGACATATAATCCCAGAGGAGATCATAAATATTCTTTAAAGTCATATCTAAAGCCACATTTGAGAGGGTAAATACCCATATTAGGTTTTTGTGTTGCTATTTCTTCTCATTTTTTATCTTCACCCTCAATTCTATATATGTAATAATCTACAATATATTGAAGGAAAATATGGTAGCCTATAATGCTACTTTATATTTCATATTTGTAGAAAAATATTCTAGCATGATGTTGTTACTTTGGGATCTTAGGAATTTGAGCTTACTGGAAGGCGCAGAGGGTAAAGACTCTGCCACTAAGCCTAATAAAATGAGTTTGATTCCTTGGTTTCAAGTAGTTGAATGATAAGGCAACCACTGCAAGTAGTCGGCTGACATCACATACAATCAGCAAATAAATAGAATAAAAAGATTTTAAAGATTTGTGGAATCTAGACTAAGTAACACAAATATGAAGCTAGACATATTCTTGCTAATAGAATAATTAAAAATCTATTTTAAGAATGAAAGAAAATCTGGCATTGAAACTTAGAAAATATCACTTGTGGCCTGAACGCTTATCCAAGGGGGAAGAACACTATAACTAAAGAATTAAAGAAAAGATAATAGAAAATGATGATCAGCAGGAAAATCTTCAAAGATGAGTTACTAACACAAAATGAGTAAAAATAAGAAGCACATGTATCAGTTATTATAAAATGTAATGATTTGCTAGGCTTTGATGGAAAAGCCATTGTATGGAGCTTCCTGGCCACACACCATAATTGGAAAGTAGATTTTCCACAGTACAGAGTGCTAGACAATTCAGAGTAGTATAACTCACCTAAGAAACAGAAACACAGTTTATTTGAAGTGTAGAATACTCATTTCATATGTTAAGTGGCTTTTTTTTTTGTAATAATAAATTCAATACAGCCCATTGTGTGTGAGTGCAAGTAAAGTATGTTAAAACAAAGTAGCCCAGAGTTTTGTCTACTTGTGACATGTTTCATACTGGAATAAGTCTGATTCTTTATGTGAGTTTCTTGAGTCTTTTGGGACTGACATTCTCTTTCTGGATGATGCTTTAGGACATTTACTAAATATACCACTGTGTACCTTTCAGTGATTAGTGATGACTGGATTCAGTAGCTGCTCACATTTATTATAAGTTCCAATTTAACATTTCTGATTATAATTGTAGAAAATAACCCTGTGTGTTCATGGATGTGTGCTTTTTCTCAACCTGGCCCATCAATTTCCAAGAAGCAATTGGCATAATTTAAACCTCCACCTAACTCTTCCCCTTCAATTGTAATTGGAGGCACCTATTTTTAAAGTAGTCTATTCCTGTGCCATTATGCTATCTGAGTAAATTATTGAAATCCCACTACCCCAAACAGGTACAAGCATGCTATAAATAAATCAACCTGATAATTGCTTAAACAAAATGGTGCCCTGTGTACCAGCAGTGAGTTCTCAATAATGCTGTGCTAGAGAAGTGAGTATCATTGCTCTGGAGAAGCCCCTCTACTAAAGACATATAAAACCATACATTCTATAGAACTTTCAGAAAGTTCTATTAATTTATTTAAGTCAAAATTTAACTTACATAGTCACATAGGTACAATTTATCAACATATATTTAAAATTCAAGACACACAAAAAATTCATTGGTTATAATATTGAAATGGAAGCAATGAAGTTTCCACTGAATAGCTAGAGATATTTAACAGTTTATAAGACTGCTTTTAAAGTCCTCTTCAATATAACTTCCATTTGCTCTTAACAGTCAATACAATGTTCTCTGTTTCCAAAGTATAACAATGAGACTTATGGCCTTGTACTGCTTTCATGTACAATTCAAACAATATAATTTAATTCCGAAGCTTGACTCAGAAACTGTAAAGGTTTGGGTACAAGGTTGTTCATTTATAAAAGTCTGAGTAGCATATCTGAAAGGTGAACATTTCAAAAATATGAAAAAAAGTATGATAACCTGTTTATTTTTAATTGTATGAGATATATGAAGATTATAAATACTACTTACAGACCAATTGTTTAGCATTGAATGAGAATTTATAGATAAGAACTTATAATAAAAACTTACAATAGTGATGAAAAAAGAATTCTAAACAAATAAGTATACATGCTTAAATGATTCATCTAAATTTATTGAGACATTTGGATATCTTTCCTTAGTTAACATTGCTCATAAAAAGGCTGAGTTAAAATTTCAATGGTAGACTAGAAAACTAAAATAAAAATAAATATTCTTCTTTTATTGCTTGACAAAAAGGCCATAGCATACTAGTCCTTAAATTGATTTTTAATTAAGTTGAAATGTAACATGATAAATATGTATTAATATAAATAAAATTAAATAGGTTTATGCCATATTAGTTGTAAATTAAAATTTTACAGCCAAAATAATTAGTTTGTTTTACCATCAATTTGTTTGTTACTTTTATTTGACATCATAGGTCTTATACATGTCAAATTATAAACTTATTTTCAGCATATTTTCCAATACTATAGGATGCTTCCATAGTCACAGAAATATTGTATTTGAATGGAAGTTCTTACAAATAGGTGGAGAAACCATAAGCTTTAGTGTAAGTTATAAACTGAAGTTTTATAGATGGAAACCTAAGTAGTCTTAAGCATCCGCAAATACTGTTGAAGTTTTTGTAAAATTGAATATTCCCTCTCTATATACTTTTCTGTTTTAGGAGACAAAATATAATTTGATAAATGTTAATGACCTGTGGTTGTTAATTTAACAATTTTTATTCAATATTCTTATCAAATAAGTGCTCTTATTGAAATCAAACATTAGAAAATTTCAAATCCCTCTACTTGTTACTTAAAACATGCTACTTTGATTGGTCATGTTGCCAGGTGAAGGGCACAATGTCTTTTATGAGTATAATTGTTGAGTTTTCAATGATTGAGAAACAGAAATTCTTCTAGGTTGAGAAAGAGTGTTCAGAAAAAAATCAAGAAGACTGAAGAATATAGCCTTTCAATGTTATAAACTGTATTCAAGAAGACACACATGCCAGAGTTTGTGGAAGAGTCAGCTCAGGAGTTATTCTTTGGGCAGCGCAAGTGCTGATCTCTCACAGAGAGTGGGGAAAGATGTAAATATAATAAAGAAAACAACACAGATGATTATTACAAAATAAATGCTACTTTGTATGTGAGGATTCAAGGCAGAGAGCTCCTGTTCCATTGGCAATCTCAGCATCCTCATATAAGGAGAATGAGAGTGTAAGTGGTAGGAGATTCGCAGAAGCATGTGCGCTGGCAGCATCCTGTGAGTAGGCATCTGCAGTGAGCGTCTGCATTATGTTGCCATTTTGCTCGTGTCATCACTGTGTCACTTGCATTCACTCCATAATTTGTATGAAAAGAAAGCATACCACAACAACCTTGCAAAGTCTATAAATGTATGGTAAACTGTCAGATTCCCTTGTATGATTTGTTTTTCTTGAGATTTTAGTTGGCATACAATATCTCTTGGTCCTTCTGAAAGCAAAAGGAATTGCCTTGATTAATACAGGTTCCAAAGTTATCAACATCTAAGTGGAGACAGCTTAATTCTTCAGCTTCATGTTTGGCTCAAATAAGCAATAGTTTCTGAAAATTACTGATGATACAATTAAAAGGTGTCCCACTTTCTTTCTTCTGCCTATAAGCTCAAAGGATAAGCAAGTGGCATGTGGCCGCATCTTAATCACGTTCAAGCTGGAGGGCCATCCGCTGAAAGCTTGTCTCAGTTTATAGATATGAGAGATGGTAATATTTTAACATTTCCCGCTGCCAAGTTGCTAAGCAATAAAACTATCTTGGCACTCTGCTGCCCGTTCATCATGAAGAACTACTTCAGTTTTGCTTCACTTCTTGATGAAACAAATGGAAGGCAGCTGCACCAAAAGGCCTTTCAGAAACGTGTTGGCAAACAAATCGCTGGAACTTTCACCCCTTCTCGTGTCTGGCAGAGATGGCCAGACACAGAGAAACCCCGTATATGCATCAGCATGGAAAACAATTCTTAAATAATGCTGATAAAATCAAACAAATAATAGCTCATTATAATAGCTATTATAATAGCTCATGCTGCCTTTCCATATCCCCATCTCCAAGGCATACAAAAGTGTGGAAGTTTCCCAACTGAAGACATCTTTTTTTTTTCTTTTTTTTTTAAATTCCAAAGTCAAACTAAATTCAGGAAAACTAATAGAACCATAGGCTAAATTAAATGCACATTTCTAGTTGGTTTTTTTCCATCTTTTAAAATTGTTATTTCTTTGACTAATGTCAAAGAAACTTAAAGTATAAATAAAACCACATAAAAAGTATAGAAAACTGTATTTCTCAGTTACATGTAATTTTGTAACAGCATACACTATTCAGGTCTTTCTCAGAGTATATCTATATTTTGATGGGTATATGTACTTATGTCTATATAAATCAAGAGGTTTAGAAGCTAGATTCTACAATTTAGCATACATTTTCACATATCTTTGCTATTATTAATATTATCATGTTAATGTACACTGAATCAGATCTTGAGTATACTGAACCAAATCCGTTTCATTACAGAGCAGTAAGAACCCATTCTCAAATGTATTAATTAAAGGAATCTTGTTTGGAGAGCCCCTTGGGGACTAGGGCACATGAGCAGAAATGCACAGAACTTGGAGATACAGATCCATAGAGGCTATCTTTGATGAAAAGCCCCTATGTGGAAACTCAAATCATTCTGCAGATTGCCCACTGGAAACCTTTTTCTGTACAAAGAGTTTTTCTTGCCTCAGAGAGGCCATGTTCTTCTGCTTAACTAAATTCTTCTCTAGGATATTAGCAACTCACCTTTGATTTATTTATTTGTTTTTGGATCAAGGTAGGTAAAACTATAATATATGAAAAAACAAGACAAGTTGAAATTTTTCTTTATAGCACATAGCTTCCCTTTCATTACAGAAGCCTGACACAGAGACATAGAGGCTAACTTTGATGAAAAGTAGCCTCAATTAAGATTGACCAGCCAGGTTTGCATGTAAAATATATGGTGTATGAAGATTGACCAGCCAGGTTTGCATGTAAAATATATGGTGAATATTGTGAAGGAATTAAACTATATTAAGTAGAGACTGTTAGAGAAAAGTTGTAGATTGGTGATGCTCGTGCGTTTGGCCACGTTAATAAAATATTAAAGAATAAATCAGAAATATTTGGGTTTGTACTACTGTCATGTTTGGCAGGCCTTTCTAAAAGTCCACTGCTTTAACTACAAAGTTAATCACTTAAATATTACTCACAGACTCCTGGAATAATAAATTAAGTTAATAGTGGGGACAAAAATCGAAACAAAGAAAATTGGAAAATTTGAATCTGTGCTTATTTTTGAGACTTGAATTATTAAGATGCCTTGAACTTGAAGTTTTTCTAAGAAATATTAGTAGATATGACATGATTGTCTTTATTTTTCACACAACACATTCTGATCATATTCTCTTTCTTTATTCAGCTCCTCCAGATCCTAAACAATCCCTGCAAAACTCTCGTGATGTTGTTTTTCTTTTTCCTTTTCAAAAATAAATAATGACAAAGAAAACACACAAAAATGCAATAAGAAAAAATGTCCAAACAATCCAATAGTTACACAAAATATCATGGAGTTTATTTTCTGTGTTCTAACTTTTTGCAGGCATGTAGCCAGCTCTGGAATATACTTGACATACCTAGTAGTGCTTCACTGGGGAAAACTGATTTTCACTTCCTGAAAGTATTAATTGCTAAGACTTTCTTGGTTGGAGGTAGGACATCATGTCCACTTCTTTTTTTCAGTGCTAGTATTTTGTCTAGTTTGATTTTGTGTAGCTTTTGTACTTGTTGTGATAAGCCCTGTCAGTTCCTGTGAAGGTCAGTCCTGCTGTTACAGGAAGGCACTGTTTTCTAGAAGTCATCCACGACTTGTCACTCTTATATTTGTCCTATTTCCTCATAGGTCCATAAGCTATGATAGGAAGGGATTGGTAAAGACATTCTGTTTACGGCAGGGTGATCAAGAAGGACCTGCCTTTTAAAACAAATTATAGCAGAAATAAATTTGTGAATTTATCAATATAAAAAGATATATTAGCTAGGGTTTCTATTGCTTTGATCATATTTTTAAAAATGACTAAAAGCAACCTGAAGAAGAAAAGTTTTATCTGGCTGATGTAATCTGGTCATAGTCCATTAAAGAACTCAAGGCCTTTCACTCAAACTTGGTAGAAACATGAAGAGAGCTCATAACAATGACATGGTGAAACACTGTTTACTGGCTTACTCCACATGGCCAAAGTACTGCTGCTGCTCAGAGTGGCTACTGAGTCACTAAGTATTCTTTAAACTTTACTCTGATACATGAAATTTTACAACACTTACAGAAAACTTCTATTCATGCATAAATGTGATAGTGACCTTTAATTCCTCTAATAAGTGTAAATTTTAGGAAATAATAAATTATTCCCTTAGAAACATAATGTGTTCTTTTTAAAGTCATTTTCCAAATAGTGAAAAAGCATACATAATTTCTAAGATTTAAATCTATTTAGTCTTAAAAATAATATATATTGGTTTGAATCCAGTGAATTTCCAAGAAATAAGTAGATTAAATACAACTTTTATCCTGCTAGTGCCAGGAAAAAAAAAAAGATAATTGATTTAGGTTGCTGTCAGCTGAGATCATTTTAGGCTTTTAATTATACCAGAATTGGCTATAATTTCATATGTGTATAAAATGGAGAACTGCAAAGATCAACTCTTGATTATTTTTGGGATTATAATGACCATTACCTTAATATATGACAATAACTAAGATTTTGCAATAAAGGCATAAGAGAAAATTTATATGGAAGTGTGCCTTATCATTTTTTATTAAATATTTTTACATATATTTATATTATTATACATATATACAATAAACTATCTATAGCAAGAAGAGCAGTAATTGTATAAATGTTACATTCACAATGTTTCAGCCTTGAAGAAAGCATCTTTTCTATCTTAGTGAGCCATATCTTTTATTTGCCTTGCAAAAGAACTTTTCCCATATTCAAATTTAACTAATATGGTTGTCTGTCTAGTAACAATTACATAAAATTTTTTTTCAAATTCTCAAATTTGTTATAAAGAAAAAGCAGTATTTTTAAACTGAACCCCTCAAATGGTAATATGACAAAAAAAAAAAAAAAAAAACTATTGTGTTTTTAAGTCAAAGGTATCTTATAGCACAGACTCAGAGACAATGGTTATATGTCATTGAAAATAGAGATATTTATCATAATATTTATAATATTTAGTTGTGACTACCTCATACCAGGATCACAGACTTGATATTATAAATTTGTTCTTTATTTTATAGACGTCCAAAAAAGGCTTGGATGCTTCTGTTGTTTAAAAGCAAAACTTCGTTGTCAAATTAGCAAAATTTAGTATTTCTGTAGAAACACCGCCTTGGGCATGTCTGGGCAGGTAATTCCAGAAATCTCAAACTAACTGAAGGGGACTCACACTCTTTGTGTGTGTGTGGCATCATTTTTTGGGGGCTGCTGTGCAAGCCTGTATGCAAAGGAGAAAATTTACTTCCCTCAGTTGACTTTATATGCACTTGACTGGCAGTTATATTCCTGATACCACCACTAGAAGTGCTTTCACTGCACACTGCCTCTGTTGTGATGGGACGCAACTTCAGCAGAGACAAGATAAACCCTTACTTCCTTACTTACTTTGTATACAAAGTGGCACACATGTTATTCTGCTAAAATTCACTGAATTTGAGTGCACACCCAATAGCCAATGATTAATTTTCTGATAAAGTGTTTTATTATGATTCATAATAATAACAAAATTACAGTGTCTGTTGTTATGTCTCCCTTTTCATTTCTGATTTTGTTGATTTCAATACTGTCTCTCTGCCTTTTAGTTAGTTTGGCTAATGGTCTGTCTATCTTGTTGATTTTCTCAAAGAACCAGCTTTTGGTTTTGTTGATTCTTTGGACTGTTTTCTTAGTTTCTAATTTGTTAATTTCAGCCCTGAGTTTGATTATTTCCAGGCGTCTACTCCTCTTGGGTGTTTCTGCTTCTTTTTTTTCTAGGGCTTCCAGTTGTGTTGTTAAGATGCTTATGTGTGATGTTTCCAATTTCTTTTTAAAGGCACTTAAATGAGAGACGCATGGGAGAATAGCAAAATAAAAGGATACAGAGGGTCCTAGAAATTTACAAGTAGAACAATATGATAGGCAGATTTGGGCCCAGGGGTCCCGTTCAAACTAAGGCACCAGCCAAGGACAATACAGGAGGTAAACTTTAAACCCCTACCCAGATCTAGCCAATGGTCAGAATATTCTTCACAGTTGAGTGGAGAGTGTGATATGTCTTTCTCACGTACTCTGGTGCCTCACATTTGACCATGTCCCCTGGAGGGGGAGACCTGGTGGCACTCAGAGGAAGGACAGCAAGTAGCCAAGAAGAGACTTGATACCCTATGAGAATATATAGGGGGACGTAATCCCCCTCAGGAACAGTCATAGGGAAGGGGAATAATGGGAAAATGGGGGAGGGAGGAATGGGAGGATACAAGGGATGGGATAAACATTGAGATGTAACAAGAATAAATTAATAAAAAAAAATTACAGTTATGAAGTCGCAATGAAAGCAGTTTTACTGTTGGGGGTCAACACAACATGAAACCGTATTTTTTATTATATTTCTTTTTTACATGTACATTTATATTATTATACATAAATAAAATAAATTACATATATAAGAAGAACTACAAAACAATAAGGACTTATATAAAGGTTACATTCTTACTGTTTTGGATATTTGCATTTGGCAGTCTTGAAGAAAACATTTTTCCTATCTTGGTACATTTAAAATTATGAGTGTTAAATCAATATCTATTATATCTCATCTCTATCAACTTAAAACATCCAACTAAATATAAAACCATCTCAATCCCTAAACAACTAAGCTTAACTGTAAGACTAAACTATCTGATCTTCCACCACATCAGAGATTTGAGAAAGAATAAAATTAATTACCTGAGTCAACTGGAAGTGCAGGTCAGCAACTTCCAAAATGAAAGAATGACAGAGACACTTTGCTGACTGAACAGTCACCAAAAACTCTATAATGTTGGAGCCTCATCTTCATCCTTCTGGGCCAATATATCTGGCAGACATATTTGTGAGGCAGGAACTATTGAGGGCTTGCTTACCCTGTCTTGGCAGAGTTTGGCTATCGATTCTATCTGCATCCAAGCTTGCCCTTTTTTAGGCAGAAGACCTACCTGTGGTAGAAAGGAGGACATTTTTGCCAGTGTCTGGCTTACGACATTTGAAGCCATCTCCATAATAAAAACACTTTTAAATGCCACAGTCTGCATGTCTCTGAGGTTTTTGAAGACCTTACCTAACTATCCTACCTTATCTTTCTATAGACTCATATCTATCTGCTACACCTAAGATGTGTATTGTGATAACAGTAGGTTAGTGATTGACATGACCATGATTTGATCAACTAACAACTAACTTGTATAACTTATTTATCCTAAACAGTCTGCAATAGCACTTTCAAAGTACTGGAAGTAAGCCTTGTATTATACATGAGTTGTATGGGTATAATATCTCACATTAGAGTGGAAATATATACATATATACATATACATTTATATATATATATGTATGTGTGTGTGTGTGTGTGTGTGTGTGTGTGTGTGAGAAGAGTAACCTTAAATTTGAATTTGAATTGTAAACCAATGTATCAAAATTAAATTTATTTTGCCTCAATATGCAAAATTCTAAACTATTGAATTAAAAATAACCTTATTTCTGAGTAATTATTAAGGCCTGAATTTGAGAAGTAGATTCAATTAACCTACTTTTGTTCTATCATCCCCACATATTTCTATATCCCCCTTCTTTCTTTTCCACTCCTATCTCCAAACTACAAAAGAAAGATAAAGGAAAAGAGAGATCTGCCTAGAGGAACTGTGTTAAAGGATTTCAGCATTATGAAGGTTGAGAACCCTGATCTAGAATCTTAGGGAAACTAACTACAGATTTTACTGAGAAAAACAACAAACTTAATTACCTTCATGATCAAGCTTTTTCCACCATGCCCATTCTTTTTATAATGCAAAGTGCAGCACACTTTATTAATTCTCCTTTAATATGCACTGCTTCCTGATTTATCATTTTTATCTCTCTCTTTTGTCTTGTTCTTAAAAGCTTTGAATAATTCTGAGCTTTCTTTCAATTGTCCTTAAAACTTATTGATTTTCCCCCATTATTGCTCCTAAAATAATGACTCCATCAGCTAACTCTATTGATTTTATTCAGGAGCTCCATGACTTTACTCATCTGATTGCTCATTCTGAAACCAGGGAAAAGCATTTTTCTCTCACCTGAATTACTGCATTAATAGAATTGTCTTCTACTCTTGTTGCCTATAATCATGTATTACTTCTGCAGTTACTGTTTTACACGATAAATCAGATGTCATGTCTTCAGCCTTTTACTCGCCATTTCCATGGGATCTTATCTTATATAGAATTATGGTCTTCTGTGTGACTGGTTGGGATTTATGATGCAGGGTATGCCTATATCTGAATATAATTGCCTTCTCTCTCCTCTGGCCTACCCACTCCTGGTTCCTAACATTCTTCCTTGTCTTAACTATGAAGCTCACTCACTCTACAACCACGAATATGTTGCCGTCTGACAAAATAACAATAAAAACAAAAAACTTGTCAAAAGGCTTTCCCCTTTTAATTCTCAAGTACTCAATTCAGTGAAACTATGCTGTGTTTTTATTTTTCTTATTTTTCTCTATTTCTACAACATTCTTCTTTCCTTATAGTATTCCTTTATCTTTGTATCCCTTTTCCCTTCCTCTAACTATGTAAAATATACAAATTGACAACTATTTCACATAGTAATTTAAATAAAAACTATACACCCAATAGTTTTGTATGTCCATTATCAATAGAATTCAATGTGTGGTTCAGCTATAAGAAGACATGTGTGCATTATAAAAATCAATAGTTAATAACTGTTTGTTTACACACACACACACAAACACAGGCATGCACATGTGCCTACCATTCTCACATCAGACTGTAGTATTCTATGGACTTTTCCTGTAATTTGAGGTATGGAGTGACTTTATTTAAATTACAGAAATAGAAATAAATTAATATTGTTGTCCTGAAACAGAGCAATGCTTTTTGTTTCACAATAAGTGATATATTTCTTTTGGAAGATGCAGAATATATTTTAATATAGACAAAAACTCAAGTCATTAATGTGATTATAAATCAGATATCTCTATAGTTGGGAAAAGGTGACTGTGCAGGGCTTTACCGACATCAGGTCAGCCTACTGGGACTTGAATGTTACATTCAGAATTTCAGACACACCAAGATAGGAAAGCTGTTTTCTTCAAGGCTGTCAAATACAAATAGCCAAAACACTAAAAATGCAACATTTATATAATTCCTCATTATGTCATGGTTCTTCTTGCTATAGGTTGTGTGTATATATATCTCAACACATATATCATATATATGATAATATAAATGTATATGTAAAAAATGAAAAATAATATTATAATGTACTGTTTACTTATAAAGCCCTAAAAAATATTAAATGTAAAGCCATATTTGTCTGGTATTTTATAGTTTGCAATGATTATAAACTGCAATGATTGTGATACTCCACTATCTTGTTATTTTAGTCGTGGCTATTCTGTTAGTGCCAGGATTCTTTTGACAGTGACCCTCCGGAATGATGAAACCTAGAGTGCTCACACATGCCCTTTATACCATCTTTAGCTGTTTCACTCGTTCTCTCCTGCTACTGCCTCCCTTGCCAGTCGCCTCTCCATGCAAATGATATTGAAGGTGCTATTGCAGGCTATTTGGGAGAAATAAGTTAACAAAGTTAATTGTTGGTTGATAAAAATCATGATTATGTCAATCAATGACTAGTCTATGTTTATCACAAGAATATATATCTTAGGTTTAATAGATAGATATGATTCTGTAGACACATAAGGTAAAATAGTTAGATAGGGTCTTCAAAAACCTCAAAGACACACAGAATAAGGTATTTTAAAATGATTTTTATTATTTTAAAGATTCACTGACAATGACGCAAGTTAACTCCTGGCAACACCCATCCTACCTCAAAGAGGATGATGAGTACCTCCTTATAGATATGGCTTTAAATGTGGTAAACAAGCCATTGGGGTAATGTCCTCCTTACTACCACAGACAGAATTCTGCCTAAACAAGGGGAAGCTTGGATTCATGTAGAGTCAATGGTCAAACTCTGCCAAGAGAAGGTAAACAAGTCTTCAGTAGTTCTGCCTCACAAATATGTCTGTCAGATATATTGTGATCCAGAAACCTGAAGATGTTTCTCCACTGTTATAGAGAGTTTTGAATGACTGTTCAGTCATAAAACTGTCTCTGTCATCTTCTCATTTTTGCAGCTGCTAATTTTTACCCCTGTATACTCAGGTAATTTAGTTTATTCCTTTTCAAGTCTCTGATGAGGTTGTAGAACAGAAAAGTTTAGTCTTACAATTAAGCTTAGTTGTTAGGAGTTAAGATGTTTTTAGGTCTAGATAGATGTTTTAATTGATAGAGTTGTGATATGATAGATATTGATTAGCATTCAGAATTTTAGACTCACCAAGATAAAGAGGATGTTTTCTTCAAGACTGCCAAATACAAATATCCAAAGCAATAAGAATGTAACATTTATATAATTCCTGATTGTTTCATGGTTCTTCTTCCTGTAAGTAATTTATTTAGTTTATGTGTAATTACATAAATGTATATGTAAAACATTTCATTAAAAAAAAAAAGAAAAGAAAAAGAAACTCTGAGCAGTTAAATTACTGTACGTAAAGGGAAGTTTCAGAGAACATACTGACATTACCCCAGTTTTCTTTAACTTTATGCCAAGAAAGTCCTATACTTAAATATCTGTATATTTCCACAGTGATCAGAGTCCTATATTCAAAACTATATGAAATTAATTGTGAATTGTGCATTTATGTAGCTTTGTACCAATATTTCTAGTCCTTCATAAGAACAAATATAACTCCAGATTCATTTTAATCCAATTAAATAGAAATGGATATATAAAGGAAAGAAATATGAGGAGGGTACCAACATAAAATGTCAAAATAAATATAAGTCCATAATATGAAATATTTTATTTCTGAAGAAGTAATCACTGGCTGAAATCCCTTAGCTAAACATATATTTTCAAAGCACTAACAACATAAGGAACAAAGCAAAAATAAATACCTGTTAACATAAGAAAACAACACACGGATTAAAGGGTGAATTAATGCTGTGAGTAATGAGTATATATTGATAAGTTACAAGATTTAAGATGAGAATGGACCTATTTCTGCATCACAACAGAGCCTAGAGATTTAATCGAAATACATTCTAACTCGCTGGCTTCTAGAAGTAACACAGTGGCTGCTTCATCACATCTATTGTGCAAATCAATCCATATAACTTTATAGTTCCTAATATGACGTTGAGCCTGAACTCCACAGTATACACAAAGCGTAAATATGACTTTAGCAACTGCAAATATTAGTTGTAATAGCCTGTAAAACAAAAAACATTTTAACAATAAAATTCTGATCAATATGTGTTAATGAGGTGTGTGGCACACATACACCTTATGAAAAACTTCTCAGAGAATCCTGACACATGCTACATATCTAGCCTAACCTAACCCGTTTTTAGGTTTACAAATACCAAAAGAAATTTAGAAATGAAATATCACCAAGGCAACATGTTGTACTAAATACTCCAGGAAAAGATTCTATAATGTGGCTTTAAATTATTTTGTCTATTAAGAGAGCCATGGAAATATTTCTGCCTTAGTTTTCTTATACCATCTTTATTTCAATCATGAAGATAGTTTCAAATTTCCACACAGTTTAATAACCAAATGAATGAAACACTTAAAGTCCTATAACATATATTGTCTAAATATTCTGTAGTTTAAATATTGAATATTATGTTGTTTAAAGTAGAAGGAAGAGAAACTGTTCTGTAAATCTTGTCTTTAAAATAGCATTATGATCCATTTATGTTTTGTTATTTTCTAATAACATCAGACTTCTGGCTACCAAATGTAGAATATGTGTTGGACGTACATATTTAGAAAAAAAATCATTAAGAATGTTTTTTATTTTTCACAGGAAATGCTTTTTACTTAAAAATTAATAGCAGAAGTGTTGCCCAAATTAAGTTTAATGATGCCTATAATAAGTTAAAGTTGTAAACTGTTTGCAAATTCACATCAAGAAGAGTTAGTTTTTCTTAAAACACTGGTGATGTAACATTTTTACTTTCAGTGGCCTTATCAACTTTACTTTGTATCATATGAAAGTTACAATCTCCAAGGAAGCTGTGAATTGTCTATTTCCAAGTTTTTATGAAGTGTGGCATCTTAGCTATAACCTTCAGATAGTTCCAGGAGTGTAGTGTATTGAAAAATGGGTGTTATAAATGTATAAAATCTCTTATCTTTGGGTTCTTAATTCAATCTATTCTCATGGAACTTAAATTTGTACACTTAATTTTAGCTTGTCTGACATTTACTCATTTCTACAATTAGTTAAATGCTGTTCTCTTTAATGTTTTCTTTTTCCATTTTCTCTCTTATTTTGCTTCCATAAAAGACCTCTGTTCACTCAAATAAACACATTTAAGAAACCCTACATAATTGTAATCGCCCTGAATTGCTACTTCAAGAAAGACAGTGATTATTGTTATAACAATAATAACAAATACACACATGAAAAAAAGCACCATTAGGCTGTTTGTTTGGAATCCTCTATGCCAATGCCCACACCTATGAGGTGCATTACCTGTCACTTCAGCCTTCGGCAGCTAAATGCCTCATTTTCAAATCACTAGATGTATTTGGGCACTGTTTTGAGTTATTTACTTTTTTCCTCAATTAATCCTCGCAGTGCAGAGTTACAGATTTTTGTACTGACTACTGACATTCATGTCACTGACATTGCTGTGGACTTGACTTTATTGTTTCTCCTTTAAGTATGAGCGATATTTCTGTGAGGTAAAGTGACCAATGTCACACTTAAAGGCACCTTAACGTATCAATAATTATTTTCTTAATTTGCATACGTCAGAATCCTATCATTAAATGCCTCAGATATTTTCTTCTTTGTAAAATAAGGATAAGTTTTTTTTCTATTTGCCTCCCAGAAGAGCTGAGTACTGGCTAACAACATCATTCTGGTCTCCTACTTACTCAGCACATAGCCATCATATGACAGCCATCCAAAAGCCTGCTCAGACTATGTACTCTACATCCATTCTTTTCTTTCTTAAAGCCAATAATTATTGCATTTAGAGTTCCTGTTTTCTAAGATTATGTCAACCTTTTAGGATAGTATGTGCACATATCTCCTAGGATATAACCAAAGAGCCAATGGTACTCAGACATTTATTTGCCTCTGCTACTAAAATGCTAGAGAATATTAAAGAAAAGCCAAAGGCAAATCCTGGAGCTGAAAGTAAACATGAAATAAGTAGAAAAAAATAAAGGCAATAAGGAATATTTTGGGAAACAAAAGCTGAAAACATGAGTGTAGCAAAGGCTCATGCAAGGCTGTGAATCTCAAACACCATGTCCTATTCAAGTTTAAAAAACCATTCTGTGAAAGGTAGCTAAAGTTCTTCATATGTTTTTGTGACAAGCAAAAATTCTTTCTAAAAGGAAACGGTTTCCCTGAATTTTTTTTCACTGTCAATACCCTGGCTTCTAAGTAGCGAAATAAGTACCTCCCAAATTAAGAGCACGTTCGGCATTATGTTCTCATTTGCCTAATTGCAGAGAAAATTATTTTAAAGTAATTGCCCCCCAGAAGCAAATGCAAGAAAGAAAATTATAGGTCTAGCAAAACTGTGGTTCAGGGATTTTTGAAGGAATGCGGAAAAAATAGCCTTTTAAAGGAATGGAAGTGGAAGCAATCGACATCAAATTATTTAACTAGAATCTATTGATTATTTTTTTCACATAAAATATTTCAAAAATAGAATATTCTGGTGCACATGAGATCAGATTTAATTGTCTGATAATTTAAACACTGATAGTCATGAATCAAGCAGGTTTAGAGAGGGCAGTTATATGACATTGTAGTTCAAAATCTGACTTATCTCAATTACACAATGTCTCATTTTTAATGCACATTGCCACAAAAGGCAAACTTTCCTTTGTAGTATGAGTGATGATTCATTATTTATACTACATTATTTATCTAACCACTGACAAACATTTCAGTTGCTTCCATGCCTAATCTTGAACAGCTGATTGGTTTAATCACAAGAGGAGTAAAAGAGTATATTTATGTGAGTAGAAACTCAGTACCTGACAAAGTAAGTGCTAAATTTTTATTAATTGATATCTTAAATTACTTATTGGGATAAGGTGAAATAAGAAAAATATGTTCAAAATATATTGTTGGCACATAGATCAGGAACAGGTTCAGCGAACAGGCCAGAGACAGCTAGGGACCCATCCCGTGGAACAGATACTGGAAGTCTCTATTTGGACGGAGATCCAAGATGGTGGCGAGCAGTGTGGACCATGTTTGGAGGCTCCAGTGAACAATTCAGGAAATTGCACAGATTTCTGAGCCAGGAACACCGAGGTCCCCACACCACGGCAGCAGGAGTGCTCCATGGTTCGGAGGGACCAGGGTTCAGAGGACCTGAGTGCCCCTGCACACGGGAGGAGCGTGGATTTTCTCGGATCGAAGCGGCAGCAGCAGAGGCAGCAGCAGCAGAGGCACCAGCGGCACCAGCGGCACCAGCGGCACCAGCGGCACCAGGGGCACCAGTGGTGGTGGCTGAGGTTTGCAGCTCATAGCCTTCGGTGGAGGCGATTGGTGTGGTGGCCAGTGGGAGTTGCTGTGGGAGAGGGGACTCTGGGCAGGATTTGGGTCGCGTGGTGCCTTGGGACCCAGACTGGACTTGGCAGACAGTTCAGCCCCAGAGTCCTGGGTTCTGGCCCAGCCCAGCAAGCAATTCTTCCCGAGGCACTAACTCACTGTGGCCACAGCTCCCCTGCTGTGGCGCAGGCTGGGCGGAGCGCACAGTTCCACCTTAGGCACCACCTCAGCTCAGCAGCAGCTCCCCTGCGGTAACACAGTCTGGGCAGAGCACTAGGGTCCACCACCGGCACTGACTCAACGGAGCCTCAGTTCTCCTGCTGTGATGCAGGCTGGACAGCATACTCAGTTCCACCACCGGGGCTGGCTCAGCGCAGCTGCAGTTCTCCTGCTGTGACGTAGGCTGGGCGGAACGCTCAGCTCCACCAGAGGCCCTAGCTCAGTGCAGCCGCAGTTTTCCTGCTGTGACGCACGCTGGGCAGAGCGCTCAGTTCCACTGGCTCTAAGACTCTGGATGGTCACAGTATGCAGTTCGAATCCAGAATTCCTGGCTGACATTGGTGGACAGTTCGGGCCCTGAGTCATTAACTGTCCACAGCACGTACTTTGGGCCAAAAGCCCCTAGTTGAGCTTGGTGAGTAGTCCCAGCCCAAAAATTCTGTCTAGAGCCTGTGTGCACTTTTGGGCACAGAATCCCTAGCTGAGCATGGCAGATGGTTCAGGCCCTGAGAATCTAGCTGAGTTCAGCCTGTGGTTCGGGTCCAGTGTTCCTGGCTGGACTTGGCAGGGGACACAGAAGGCTGTGGATACCTTGTTCTGACCCAACGCTCATTCAGAGACCAAGAACGATTGCAGGACCCACAGCACAGGGGAGCTGAAGATCACTGGCTCTGAGAGTCCAAAACAACAGGGCTAACCACCTAACATCCACACCAGTGAAGCATTAGAGCTCCCAGCCTAGGGAAATCATGAGAAAACAAGTGAATCTATCATCAGACTCCCTCCATCCAACTCTGGAAGCTACCCAACAAAAACAAAGATGGCAAGATGTCTAAAGGACAGCGAAAAAGCATACGCAAAAAAATTCAAAACAACATAGCGCCTCCAGTTTCCAGCTATCCCAAAGAAAACAACCCATAGAACACAAATAAAACAGAAATACAAGAAAATGACCTCAAATCTTTAGTAATGAGGATGATAATGGAGGAAACAAATAAAATTCGTAATCAAATACAGGAAGACACAGACAAACAGGTGAGAGACATAAAAGAAGCACATAGAGTGGAACTGGAAAAATTGCAGGAAAATGCAAACAACCAGATGAAAGAAATAAATAAAACGGTTCAAGCTCTGAAGACCTATAAAGAAGCAATGGAAGAAACTCAGGAATATACAAAAAATCAGATGAAAGAAATCAAAAAATCAGTTCAAGATCTGAAAATGAAAATGGATTCAATGATGAACACACAGACAGAAGAAAAACGAGAACATGAGACCTCAGAGAAGAAGGCGAGCAACACAGAGGTGAGCTTTTCTAACAGAATCCAAGAGATGGAAGAATGAATCTCAGTGCTAGAAGATACAATCACAGATATTGAATCAACCATTAAAGAAAATGCCAAATCTGGAAAACTCCTAACACAAAACATCCAAGAAATTAAGGACACCATGAAAAGAAGAAATCTGAGGATAATAGGCATTGAAGAAAGAGAAGACATCAGACTCCAGGGCCCAGAAACTATTCTCAACAAAATCATAGAAGAAAATTTCCCCAATCTAAAGAAAGAAATGCCTATAAACATACAAGAGGCCTACAGAACACCAAATAGAATTGACCAGAAAAGAAAAACTGCCCGCCACATAATAATCAAAACACAAAACATGCAGAACAAAGAAAAAATATTAAAAGCTGCAAGGGAAAAGGGCCAAATAACATTTAATGGTAAACCTATCAGAATTACACCCGACTTCTCAGCAGAGACCATAAAAGCCAGAAGGGCCTGGACAGAGATCCTGCAAACCCTAAGAGACCACAGATGCCAGGCCAGACTACTTTACCCAGCAAAATTATCAATAACCATTGATGGAGAAAACAAAATATTCCATGACAAAAACAAATTCAAACAGTACCTATCCACAAATCCAGCTTTACAGAAGGTACTAGAAGGAAAACTCCATCCCAAAGGGTCAAGCTACAACCAAAACTACCCAGGAAATAGATAACTATCCCATGGCAAAAACACAACTACACAAATGCTCGACTGGAAACAACATCAAAATTAAGACTCTTAACAGTCACTGGTCATTAATATCTCTCACATCAATGGTCTCAATTCTCCAATAAAAAGACATAGACTAACTGAATGGGTGCATAAACAAGATCCAACATTCTTCTGCATTCAAGAAACACAACTCACCCATAATGATAGGCATTACCTCAGGGTAAAAGGTTGGAAAAAAATATTTCAAGCAAATGGTCACAAGAAGCAAACAGGCATTGCCATTTTAGTATCGAACAAAATAGACTTTCAGCCAAAATTAATCAAAAGGGATGAGGAAGGACACTTCATACTCATCAAAGGTAAAGTCAACCAAGATGACATAACAATTCTGAACATCTATGCTCCCAATACAAGGGCACCCACATTTGCAAAAGATCTGCTAAAAAAGCTTAAACCACACATCGATCCCCACACAATAATAGTGGGAGACTTCAACACTCCACTCTCATTGAAGAATAAGTCATTGAAAAAGAAACTAAGCCAAGAAATAATATCATTAACCAGTGCCTTGGGTCAAATGGATCTAATAGATATCTATAGAACTTTTCACCCAAACAAGAAAGAATATACCTTCTTCTCTGTACCCCATGGAAACTTCTCCAAAATTGATCACATCATAGGTCACAAAGCAAGCCTCAATAGGTACAATAGGATTGAAATAATACCAAGGTATTATCCTATCAGATCACCATTCTGTTAGGCTTCAATTCAACAACAACAGAAATAAAAAAAAATCTACATGTACATGGAAAGTAAACAACTCTCTGCTAAATGACAACTGGGTCAGGGAAGAAATACAGAAAGAAATCTAGGAGTTTCTGAAATTCAATGAAAATGAAGGAACAACATACCCAAATTTGTGGGATACATTGAAAGCAGTGCTAAGAGGAAAATTCATAGCACTAAGTGCCTTTAAAAAGAAATTGGAAACATCGCACATCAACATCTTAACCACACAACTGGAAGCCCTAGAAAAAAAAAGAAACAGAAACACCCAAGAGGAGTAGACATCTGGAAATAATGAAACTCAGGTCTGAAATTAACAAATTAGAAACTAAGAAAATAGTCCAAAGAATCAAAAAAACCAAGAGCTGGTTCTTTGAGAAAATCAACAAGATAGACAGACTGTTAGCCAAACTAACTAAAAGGCAGAGAGACAGTACTGAAATCAACAAAATCAGAAATGAAAAGGGAGACATAACAACAGACACTGAAGAAATACAAAGAATCATAAGATCCTACATTGAAGGCATATACGCCACAAAATTTGAAAATCTAAGGGAAATGGACGATTTTCTTGAACAATTTCACTTGCCAAAGTTGAATGAAGAACAGATAAACAAGCTAAATAGTCCCATTTCCCCTACAGAAATAGAAGCAATCATCGAGGGTCTCCCAACCAAAAAAAGCCCAGGGCCAGATGACTTCAGTGCAGAATTCTACCAGACCTATAAAGGCGAGCTAATACCGATACTCTTCAAGCTACTCCAAAAGATAGAAATGGATGGAAAATTACCAAATTCATTCTATGAGGCCATAGTCTCATTGGTACCTAAACCTCACAAAGACTCAAAAAAGAAAGAGTATTTCAGACCAATTTCTCTCATGAACATCGATGCAAAAATACTAAATAAAATACTTGCAAAATGAATACAAGAACACATCAAAGATTCACTCATCATGACCAAGTAGGCTTCATTCCAGGCATGCAGGGATGGTTTAATATACGGAAATCCATCAATGTAATCCACAATATAAACAAACTGAAAATAAAAACCACATGATCATCTCTTTGGATGCAGAGAAAGCATTTGATAAAATCCAACACCCATTCATGTTTAAGTTTTAGAGAGATCGGGGATACATGGCACTTTCCTCAACATAATAAAGGCTATATATAGCAAGCCAATAGCCAAAATCAAAGTAAATGGTGAGATACTGAAGGTAATTCCTCTAAAATCGGGAACAAGGCAAGGCTGCCCACTCTCTCCATATCTCTTCAATATAGTACTCGAAGTTCTAGCCAGAGCAATAAGACAACAAAAGGAGATCAAGGGTATCCAAATGGGAAAGGAGAAAGTCATATTATCCCTCTTTGCAGATGATATGATCGTGTACATAAGTGACCCTCAAAATTCCACCAGAGAACTCCTACAGCTGATAAACACCTTCAGCAAATTGGCTAGATACAAAATTAACTCAAAAAAGTCTATAGCCTTCCTATACACAAATGACAAGCTTTCAGAGGAAGAAATTAGGAAAACTACACCCTTCACATTAGCCATAAGCAATATAAAATATCTAGGAGTTACTCTAACTAAGAAAGTGAAGGACTTGTTTGAAAAAAAATTCAAAACTCTGAAGAAAGAGATTGAGGATGACCTGAGAAGATGGAATGATCTTCCTTGCTCATGGATCAGGAGAATTAACATAGTAAAAATGGCCATCCTACCAAAAGCAATCTACAGGTTCAATGCAATCCCTATCAAAATACCTACACAATTTTTTTTAAGACATTGAAAGTTCAATTCTGAACTTCATATGGAAAAACAAAAAACCAAGAATAGCTAAAACAATCTTCTACAATGAAAGGTGCTGCAGAAGAATCTCCATACCTGATCTCCAACTGTACCATAAAGCAATAGTAATTAAAACAGCATGGTACTGGCACAGCAAAAGGCTGGTTGATCAGTGGAATCGAATTGAAGACCCAGATACGAATCCACAGACATATGGTCACTTGATTTTTGAGAAAGAAGCCAAATCCATTCAATGGAAAGAGAATAACATCTTTAACAAATGGTGCTGGTCTTACTGGGGGGCTATTTGTAAGAAAATGCAACTGGACCCGTATTTGTCACCTTGCACAAAATTCAAATCCAAGTGGATTAAAGACCTCAACATAAAACCAGAGACACTAAGTCACTTAGAGGAAAAAGTGGAGAAGAGCCTAGAACGTATTGGCACAGGAGACAACTTCCTGAACCGAAAACCAGCTGCCCAGGCCTTAATGTCAACCATTAATAAATGAGACCTCATGAGGCTGAGAAGCTTCTGTAAGGCAGGAGACACTGTCAAGAGAACAAAGCAACAGCCTACAGACTGGGAAAAGATCTTCACCAACCCTACAACTGACAAAGGTCTAATATCCAAAATATATAAAGAACTCAAGAAATTAAACACCACCAAACCAAATAACCCAACTGAGAAATGGGGCTTGGAACTAAACAGGGAATTCTCAACAGAGGAATATCAAATGGCTGAGAAACATTTAAAGAAATGCTCAACCTCCTTAGTCATCAGGGAAATGCAAATCAAAACAACTCTGAGATTCCATCTTACACCCCTCAGAATGGCTAAGATCAAAAATTCAAGCGACACCACATGCTGGTGAGGATGTGGGGAGAGAGGAACACTCCTTCATTGCTGGTGGGAATGCAAACTAGTACAGCCACTTTGGAAATCTATCTGGTGCTGTCTCATAAAAATGGGAATAGGGCTTTCTTAAGACTCAGCTATTCCACTCCTTGGAATATACCCAGAAGATGCTCCAGCACACAATAAGAAAATTGGCTCAACCATGTTCATAGCAGCCTTATTCATAATAGCCAGATCATGGAAACAGCCTAAGTGTCCCTCAGTAGAAGAATGGATAAAGAAACTGTGGTACATATACACTATGGAATACTACTCAGCTATTAAAAACAAGGAATTCCCCAAATTTGTGGATAAATGGATTGAGCCAGAAATGATCATAATGAGTGAGTTAACCCAGAAGCAGAAAGACTCAAATTGTATATACTCCCTTTTATCTGCATGCTAGCCCAAGGGGCATGTCCCACGAAAGCCTTCACTTACCAGGAAACTGGGACAGAGGGGAGGACATCCTATTGGGACTCTAGATGAGAGAAGCATGGGAGAATAGCAAAGTAGAAGGATCCAGAGGGTCCTAGAAACCTACAAGTAGAACATTATGATAGGCAGATTTGGGCCCAGGGGTCCCACTCAAACTAAGGCACCAGCCAAGGACAATACAGGCGGTAAACTTTAAGCCCCTAACCAGATCTAGCCAAGAGTCAGAACATTCTCCACAGTTGAGTGGAGTGTGGGATATAACTTTCTCACGTACTCTGGTGCCTCATATTTGAACATGTCCCCTGGAGGGGGAGACCTGGTGGCACTAAGAGGAAGGAAAGCAGGTTGCCAAGAAGAGACTTGACACCCTATGAGCATATACAGGGGCTAAGTTATCCCCCTCAGGAACATTCATAGGGGAGGGGAATAATGGGAAAATTGGGGGGGGGAGGGAAGAATGGGAGGATACAAGGGATGGGATAAACATTGAGATGTAACAAGAATAAATTAATAAAAAAAAAGCGAATAAAAACCCAAAATATATTGTCTAAGTTCTTAAATTGTAAAAATTAATAACATAGTTATTGTAGACTTCTGAATACTCAAGATAATAACCCCATTTGTCCCTCAATAGATGGGTGAATGATGCATAATATATATATATATATATATATAATTATATAGAGATAATATAATTTAACTTTATACTTAAGGGATTTGTTTACCTTTGATAACCCATAATATATTACATGAACTAAAATAGTATAAAGCAGATAGACAATTAATTTTGATCTTTTATGTGTGGAATCTAAGGACTGATTGTAACAGGAAAGCAGTGCATTCAGAATGGTAGTAGCCAAGAAGAATGGGAAGACTTTATTAGTGCAATATGGACATCTATTTAGTACAGTATGAATAATCTTTTAGACCTAAAATAGAATAAAATAACTTAAGTTAACAATAATGTAGTGTATAGTTAAAGTTTGCCTGAGAAATTTTTTATAAAATTGCAATACAGTGAGGTAACTAAGGATCCTGATCATAGTTATAATTCCTCAGCACATATATGTATCAAGACATTTTATTTTACAATAATATGTAGGATTTTAATTAATTATTACTAAATAATAGGAGGTAGATAAAATAAATTATCAATAATAACATGGACAACAACAACAACAACAATAATAAGAATAATGTTTCAATTATTAGCAACTCTCATAATTTATATAGCACTGTATTTTTTGTTCCATTATTTTGTAATAAACTGTTTTGTCCTAAAGTTAGCTTCTTAGTACAAACTGCTCTGTACCATTACTTTTGGTCAAAGAGCCTTTATGTGACCAGTTCCACAAGTGCATGTTTCTGTGGGAACTAATATAGATAGTTATGCTCACAAACCTTCTTCCATTGCTAACATTTCCTTGTGGTTACTGTACAAGTGGCTTGTTCTTTTTTTTTTTTTTTTTTTTTTGTAGTCCTCGGTGGTTGCCCTCAAGTTGCACCACACAGCTGCTCTCTGACAGCATTTGTAGAACCTTCTTTGAAGGTTAGCATGTAATTAGTTGGCAGAGTGCTTGCCAAGCGTCCACAGAGACCTGCATTTGATCCTCACCTGTGATTACAGCACTGGAGAGGTGGAAGCAGAAGGACACAAAATTCAAAGTTGTTCTTGGATTCACAGTGATTGCATTGACTAATCTTAGTTTTTAAACTGACTAAATCTAAAATTAACTGAAAACCCAGCCACTAGGGAAAACTATGAGAAATCCATTTTATGAACGGGATATTTCAAATGGAAGATCTACCCTAAATGTGGATCATTTGAGGTCAGAAGACCCAATGTAAAACTGGCCCACTCCTTCTGTGAAAGGGCATAAAAGAAGAAAGATTTTCTATATGTCTGCTTGTCACAATTCTCCCAGATAAATTCACTGACCCTATTCTCAACTCTTTCCTTTTTCTGCTATTTAAACCTACTTCTTCTGGATTCCAACATGGACTGAAAATTGACAAATCTAATTTATCTTGGACTCTTCTGCCAGCTCTGTTCCTTTACAGTACCATCCCTGCTTTAGGACATTCAAGCCCATCCTGAGCTACATAGGGCACTAGCTCAAACTGTAAAATGAACCTTAAGTGTATTGAATTCTCATAATACTTCATATATCTCCTGTAGGTCTTCAGCTTATATCTAGAGCTAACTCTTATTTTATAAAGGGTTTATAGAACAACATCATGAACAGTTTTAGGTCAAATAAAAATGCAATGTTATAACTTATGAAGCAAAATCTATTGGGATGTTGCAAGCTCTGTATTTCACATTGTGATGAGAAACAGCAGGATGAAATATTTAAGGACAAATTTAAATATTAGCAAATGGGAGGTTCAATCTATATAACTCAAAATTCTCAACAGTATAAATAAAACCAAGAAAGAAAGAAAGAAAGAAAGAAACAAAGAAACAAAGAAACAAAGAGATTGGAAAATTGAAGTTAAAATTCAGCCACTTTTCTACCTTATTTTACTTATTAATTGCATTCTGAATACCTATCATCATACCTAAAATAAGGATCTCTCTCTCACTCTTCATCAAAAAATCCCAAAACAAAAAAACAAACAAAACCAAGCTTATTTTGAAGCAGATGGTGAAGAGCCATTAAAAAGTCAACAACTAGTGAAAATAAAGGGCACAGCTATGAGGTGCTCAACCACAACTGATGCATCTATAATACAGCTCAACCCTTAAGGGCTCAGGGAACATCACACTATGGAATTGTGACAATATCCTTACTGACACAAGATCTACACAATAATTTCACCAGTTGACCTAATGTGGATCAGGTGAAAGTGTGACATTAAAAGAGACCACAAGCCCTTGTAATAGTTACAGCACTTAATGTATGCTGAAAAGGGGAAATTTGTCTTCTCCAAGGGCATGACTTCTGAAAGGCAATTTAGTTCCAAGTGCTGAGACGCAAACACAGATATATAGATTCATTCAACAGGTAGTGTTTATGCGTACATTTCTGTAGATGTATTACTGACATATATTACAATGATTACTAAAAAAGGAGGGAATAAATTTGAAAGAAGGTGGGGGCCCAGGGAGAGTTCAAAGAAGGGGTAGAAATGATGCAAATACAGAACTGATGTGCAATATTCTAAAAAAACTAATCTAAACCTACAAAAGATACATGCCAAAGCCGTTGCAAGAGGGAAGTTTGCTTCATAGTTTATTCACACTGATTCATAAAAGTTCCAAAGCGAAAAATGATACAAAGATAAACAATAGCATTTGACCATGTTATCATCTATGGGCTCATGTAACACAAAATAAAGTGCTGCTTTTGATATTTTAGAGAAATGGTTAAATTCCCTTGTAGTGCTACATTGTGTGTGGGATCTGCATTATGGAACAGAACAAGGGACATATGATGTTTTAATGACCTTCAAAGCATCTTAAATGTGAAGCTCACATTTTACGGAGGGGAGGAAGATAATGGCAGAGAATGAGAAAGAGCATTCGCATCCTTAACCATTGGCACAAAGAAAGATAACCCTAATTTTAAAATGATATATAGACATGTGTTCCTTGTGCTTGTTTTATGGAATAGAATGGTGCTGTTCTTTTCCAAACAGGGACTATACAATTCATTCTGCCATATAGGCATTCCAGAGCTTTTAATCTAATAAAATCTCCATTCCTGGCAGGAAGGGATCCAGGTCCCATCACTCTACTTCTTTAGGACTTGATTCAGATGTGTAAGTTGCTGCACAAATGTTCCCCTAAGGGTTTCTTGAGGTTAAGCCATGTAGGTTTGCATCTTTACTTACTGAGAAATAAATAAATAAAAAGAAGAGATGACAGTATGCCTTCTATTGCTACTTTCACACACACACACACGTTTTCTAAGAATTAGATAAGTAGTGACTCTGGAGCCTGACCTAAATTTGTATGTGAGCACATTCATTGTCATACACCACTCAAAAGTATTCCTTTGCTAATCATTTTCAGTAGGAAAGCTTTATCTTTATCATATCTTTATCATATCGTTATCATAATACTCTGAGAGATTCCTTGGAGATTGCACATCATAAATGCCTCCTCTAAGGAAAAATACATGCATGTAACAAATAGAAACAGAATGAAGAAAAAAATGCTAAAGGGGAAGCACAGAGCCTTTTCACAAACAAGTCAACACACAGTTCTACTTCTGCTTTCCAGAAAATACCCTCATGAAAATGCTGGAGATTCTCTGTCTACTCCCCGTCTGGATATAAGTAAGGAATCACAAAGAACACAGAGCATCTGCTATTTTTTATCTTGAGAAAACAACTTAAATCACCTGCATGTTTATTCTTTGCAAACAATGGGGGATAATATCAAAATACTGTATTTTATATAGGATACCAAGTAGTTTTGCTGGGGTTTACTAATGTTTTGAAATTTGGAATCAGTAACAAAAAGAGCACAGTGACACAAATGGGAGAACACTTATTTGCCTTTTTTTTTTTCCTCTCATTTAACATCCAAAACAAAAAACTCCCCTCCACCCTCTCTTTCTTTTCTCCCCACCTCTCTTTTCCTTCAGATCCATATTCCTTCATAAACTAGCAGGACTTCCATTGACAGTAACAAAGCAAAGGACAACAAGATGTAATAAGACTAGGCTCAGACCATCATACCAAAGCTGGACAAGGCAACTCAATACGACCGAGAAATTTTGAAGTAAAATTATAACAACACCCAGTACCAAATAGTCTCCTTAACCTTTTGACACTTTAATTGTGGAACCATTTTTCACTGAGCTGTCAGGCTTTTTTTTTTTTTTAATTTGTGCATAATGCAGTCTATGTTAATGTGTATTGATTAAACCCTAATGGAATGCCTGTTGGAATTTTACCATAGTGATCATAGAGTGTGTCTTTTTTTCCTCTGTTTTTAAATGGAAGAAAGATGATATGTTTTGATAATATCTCTTTATGGCATATGAACTCAAGGATTAACAGGATAGAGAGAGGTGGTTTAACAATGAAAAGTCTAGAAAGCAGTTACATCAACAGACTTGTAAGTCTTTCACCTCTGCATTGGAGAGGCTGCAGGAAAATCAATACTTTCCTTTGAGTGGAATGATCTAGCTGCTTATGAGAAATTTACATCTCTCTGACAGGCACTTTGTAAGGTCTGGTTCACCTGGGTCACAAGGGTCCAGATAATTTGCATCTTGAGCAATTTCTCTCTGTCCTTTACCTGTTACACAGGAAGCAAGATTGAACCTGGCCATAAAGGGGAGCTCATTATATGTCAGCTGGGAAGAGTAATTTTGTAGGTGTTCCAACAGAGCAAGAGTATCACACAGTGATAATATTTTCTCAAAGCTTCTCAGACATATGAATACACTAAGAAATGGAAGGAGCATACACAGAGGCACACACAAGACTTTTGAGCTGTCATTCACCAAATATAACTGCAATGTCCTATCAAGGTTACTGAATAATGACTTGAGATGGATATATAGATCACTTTCCAACAAATATATAAGAAGTAAAATATTTAGGTCATCACTTATAAAAAGTAGAGTCTTCTATACTTTATTCTGACCTTTAAAATACACAAGACGTGAATATAAAGTAAGATATACTATGAAATGGTGACAATTTCTGGAATGTATTTTTCTAGTAATGAACTAAGCACAAATAAAAATATATACAAAGCAAGAATGCCATTCTGAACTATTTTTAATTGAAACTAAAATTCAAGTGATGTAATTGCTAGTAAATTATTAGTGTATTATATTTGAATATTCTTTCAGGATATTTCCAAATGATTGCTCAAAAAGCTTAAAAGCAACTTTAGTTTGTTTTTTCTCCAATTACTTTTTTATAACAGAATTCATAGTCCTATAATGAAATTAATATTCTTCTGGTATTACAGAAAACATTGTACATATTTAAGTGATATGCATTATCACATTTTACTGTGTTGTAGTCATGTCAGTATTTGGAACCTAATTTATTAAGAAAATGAAGGTATAATTTTAAAAATGGGTTTCCATACCCATTCTATTGCTTTAGAGGAAAATAGTAATAATAACACTAAGGATTATTTTTGGTTTAGGGAAGTTTTTCATCACAACTTTAAAATCATTCTGGAATAGCACTCCTTACAGGCTTTGTAGCAAAGAGAAAGTACCTTTATTTATTTTATGTGTATACTTCAACATAAGTTTTCATCTCAATATAACAGATAATATTTATGGAGCATTTATTATAACAGAGCTGTTTTATTAACTGCTGAGGAAGCATTTCTATGCATTTGTATTAGTTTTCTGAAATGATTTTGAGGTTCCTAAACCCAAAACCATTACTCGCTTATGAAAAACTTAGGCCAGTGTCATGGATGGACCACAAAAAATAAAAATATGTCCGTGTGTGTTGGGTTCCCTAAGGTAATATTACAGGCAAGAAATACTAAGAGAGGAATAATAACATTTCTCCTAGAGCAACAAAAATTCAAAAATCATTTCCTCTATGTTATTATATAGGATGATACTTTATATTGTATAAATAATGAGTAAATGCTCTGAGAATTTTTATAACTACTCAGACACTTCCTTTAAAATTGTGTCCATCATTTTGTACATATAGGTGAGAGAAAAGGGGAATTTGATCTAATAGGCTACTTTCCACAGAAAATGATTATTTGAACAAGGCAAACCAAAGAAAAGAAAATCTATCATGGGTAGTCTGATTTCTGTACTTCCCAAGGGACATGCTTATCTCCTATCAGATCAGTAGCTCTGATGATCTTTTAAGAATCAACAGAGGCATATTAATTTATAAGTAAAGATTCCTTCCACGTCAGAAGCAACATGGGAATTCACATGACCTAACAAAAAAAAGCCTTGGTGCGGCGTGGGGTAATTCCTTGTCTTAGTCCTATGTAGTTGCTAGAGCAAAACATTGTAAGGCAGATACCTATGTCAGGAGGCATCCATTGCCACTTTTACTGGGATTGTTGACTCTTTCTAAATACCTACATTCATCTCAGAAAGTTTTTTCTGCTTTACTTTTTAAAAAAACATTGCCATAGCTGTGCTCGGTATGCATTGTCATATCCTCCTGTAATGGCGGCTCTTCCTTTCACGTCCCTGGTTTCTCACCCAAATACTCTCATCTAGTTGTAGAAGGACTGGCCGGAGCATGGGTTCAATCATTTCATTACTACATTCACCACTTTGCAAAGAAACAACAACTTCTTCTAAGATGAGACCACGGAACTCGGCAGTGACCTCTAAAGGTCCAGTGGGTAAACCCCTAAACATATTCACCATGACTCTCTACCTCTCTGTATTGTTGCTGCCACACTTCTTACTGCATGTACCCCATCATGTAGGTGCATGCCTGTTGCTCCTCTCATACACATACACAGACTCAATGCCTTTATGTCCTGTTTGTCCACACTGACATTTTCATAATTCCCTCAGGACTCTGAGGTAAAATGCAAAATAGCTACTCCTCATTCTCCTCAGACATTCCAAACATTTGTGGTCCATATGCTTATTGAGTTGCATTTACTTTTTTCTTACTAATTATCTTTCATGTCTAATATCAACTTACTTCATTACATTATTAGAATGCTAGCTTCATAACAACAGGAGTATTACCTTCTTGGTTTGCTGATGTTCCCAAATAAAACAGTTTAGATGGATGCTAGTATTGAGTAAGAATGTTCCTATTTAAAAATTGCTAGTAGAGATCTACAGAGTCCTACCTACTCTAAACCCAGGTAACTAATTTCTGATATGCAGTGAGGAGCAAGGAAACTCTTCTGTGTGCTGCATGCCTGCTTCCTGTGTCCCTGTCTCTGCCGAGGCTCGAGGTACTACCACAATCTCCCTTCTGTGCCTGTACTACTGCCATCTCATCATCATAACATTCTTTATAGACTACAAAATGTGTCCAACCAAGGAGGGTCCTTTTCTCAGTGCTTAGAACAGAATAGACAATGGGGGGGGGGGGTAGAGCAGTGGACCGCAGAAGTACTGGCAGAGTTAGACTATCTGAATTATGTTTACTGTCTGATGAATTTAAAAGAGGAAGTCTAGTGGGATTTTCTGATCACCCACATCAAGATTTGAAAGAGTTCTCAATTTCTGGAAGAGCGTAGCATGGCCCTCAGACAATTGCAGACATGTTGGTAAAATGAACCCAGAAGACCTACAGTGGATGATTGCAAGGTGGGGCATTCTGCATGCCTCTATGCCCTGCTCAGAGGAGTCAGTCCAAGGCCTACAGCTCTTGGTAAACTTCAGAAGTTCTGAAAATGATGGAGGCTTAGTACCAGGAAACAATGTGAAGACATTCAGAAATCCAGAAAGGAGGAAGTGACAGTCTCTGTCTTTTAAGGAGCTTTGGAAGTAAGGTAAAGGTTTTATATTCAGGCACCAACTTATATCTGCATTTCTAATTGAACCAAGGAGCCAAACATTCTCAGCGCATTCATAAGGCCGGAAAAGCTACCTTTACACCGTATCTTGATACGTAGCAATGGTCTGATGATGCTCACATACAAGATAGAGCCCAGGACACAGTGGAACTTGATGAAGCTGATATTTTCCAGGTGAGAAATATGGGCCCTAAAAAAATCATTTTGTCTTTGCAGCTGGGAACTGTTAAGAGAGACACCTGCCCAACATGGTCCATTAGTGATTAAGATATTATGGAGGTCATTCTTAAATTTCAGAATACAAAAGAAAAAAGGCTTAGACGTCCAAAATCTATAGATCAAAAAACAGATGGATGAAGCCAGTAAAGGTCTGAAGAGCATTCCAATGCTTCCTCCAATTTTGCCATTTGAATGGATTGACTTCTCAACAAAACAAATTTTCATACCTGACATAGGTAATGCTTCTGTAGAATTCCATATTAAAGTAATAAAATTTGTTTTGTATTTAGAGCAATCACAATGTATTACATACAGGTATGAAGTTGTCAACAGAATTAATAAAATTTAAAAGATAAATACAAACCATAAAATGAGTTTAGAGTCAATCTATGTCAGATGTTTCCTAGCACATGCAGACCTAATTGTTGCTTTTAAAAACTTACTAGCAAGCAAACATTTCAAGAATGTTGATATTCGAGTCATTTAAAAATCAGAATAAAGTTTAAAATTATCATTGTATCCTGATATATTATGTTGTAAGCTTTTCTATATTACAATTTTGCTCATAAGTTTCTGTTTATATAGTTTGTTATTATGTACAATGTGTTCATATGATACAATATTTTCATAAGCTTTTTAAGTATTTTGATAGATAAAATGTATCAGTAAAATTCTAATTTACAATAATCATAAAGGAGAGCTTGTTTCATTAACACAATAATTTTCTATTAAATTAAATTCATTGTGATTTAAAGTTTATTTGTAAAAACATCTCTTTTTAGAAATGTTTGTTCTGTAATGGAGAACCCAGATTTTAGGAGTAAAATAGATTGGAAAATTATATTCAAGTACTGTTTTAATAAGCAAATCTATATAAATGTACACTTGTTGAGTTTTCAATCCTTATATTTTGATATTAAGAGATTTTAATATGAATATGCTTTTCACCAAATATAATACATGAGTATAAAACACCATTATTCACCTCTTATAAACATATATTATTATATGTTTGTTTGTTTGGCATAAAATGTTTCCATGTCACACAGGCTCACCTTGAAGACAAAACCATTTTGTCCCTATTGCCTGTAGCAGTATTTTAGGCTTTCCCCTTTATCTCTTTTCTATATGTACCTTTTTATCTACAGGACACATGTTGCATATGAAAAAACAAATATCTCTACTTTTTTCACTTGATTACACTTCGATTGGAAGGAGAAAGTTCAAATAGGAAAGAAATGTATTTTAGAGATAATGTGTGAGAGTTCTGGCATTTGTATTATGAAGCTTCCTGGTCACATGAATGATTTTAAGCAGCAGAATATATAAATGCCAATCAAGTAAATCACTCACAGACAGCCAATGACTTGCTAAACAAAAGATACTCCTGGGAAATGGAATGACCTTACACTGCCAAACCAGAGCGTATTGAAAAGTTTAATGCCATAGACAGATTTTGACAGTGGTAATGGTACTGGTGTCCTTGACTTGTCCCTACTCTAGAGAGTTATAACTTTAAAAGCTTTGATTTTTGTTTATCGTGACAAGTTCTTCAAATAATATAGCTTGTTGGACCCAGTGGCTCTGGCATGCCCCATTTCTCTTCTGTAGACCTCGAATAAACCATACAAAAAAAAAGTATGGACATTTTACTTGGAAAAACATGATTTAAAACTGGAATTTTATTTTAGTAAATAAAGATGCTAAATATATATACATATATATCAATATGAACTGATAATGGTATTGTTATAATATTACATATAATTTTACACTTACTTTATATATATATATATGTATATATATACATATATATATATATATAATTGCTGTAGTCCACATGTAGGGGAAAGATACTGATTTAGTTCACAATGCTGAATGTTGCATCTTAGAAACAACACTAAGAAAAGTTGTCTTATAGCTCTTGGAGCTTCATGGCAGGTGACAATGACAATGTTAGGGTGTGTGCTCTACCATTAAATAGGGAGCAAAATACAATAACAAGGAATTTCCCATCTCCAAAGTTTTTACCACATTCAAAATAATAACATCCACCAGATATTTAAATGTGCTTTTGAGAAACATTCCATATATAATAGAGAATAATAATAATAATACATAGAACAATAGTGGGCTTCAGTGTCTTCTTTTAGGAATATGTAAAGATATAATTTCTATATTTTTGTTATTAATAAAATTAAAGTTAGGGTCAAAAGGACATATTTCATTATAATAGTTTGCTGCTGACATGTGCACATGCCTAGTCCAAAAAAAATGGTTTAATACTATTTTAGAATTTTTTATTAATTTATTCTTATTACATCTCAATGGTTATCGCATCCCTTGTACCCTCCCACTCTTTCCTCCCTCCCATTTTCCCCTTATTCCCCTCCCCTATGACTGTTCCTGAGGGGGATTTCCTCCCCCTGTATATGCTCATAGGGTATCAAGTCTCTTCTTGGTAACCTGCTGTCCTTCCTCTGAGTGTCACCAGGTCTCCCCCTCCAGGGGACATGGTCAAATATGAGGCACCAGAGTTCGTGATACTTTCTTTTACCAATATCTCATTTTTTTTTTCACCTCTTTTCCCATCATTAGAATGAACAAATTTCCCAGTGTTTCTGTATGGTCATTATTTCCTTCCCTATGCATGTGTCACATACGGGAATGAATGTAGACTATGCTCAGTTTCGCTCCCCTCTCACTGTCTTTCTCAAATTATTGTGAAATATATACTAACATCATATTTACTTTATCTGGAATGACTTGTAGAATTATGGAGTGTGCTTTTGAATGTATACTGATTGATCATGCATCTGTCATTAGAAAGTTTTATGTAGTTTTTTTTGTATTACATTACCCAGAAGGAGTCACTTTAACAATTGTTAGCATACATTAGAGTCTAACAAGAGAAGTGGACTATGCATTTATGATATATGAACATATATCTCTCCTTTGTTTTCTTCACATTACACCAAAATGAAAGGCTAATAACCCAAATATGGCATGTGTTACTGTGAGTTTCACTTTTGATATATTTCATCCTTTCTATTCTTGCAGCTTTCACATGTGAACACAATTGGTGTAGAACATGATTGAAGTGCTCATTTGAATTATACACTGTTTGATATATTTTGTGTATGAAAGCTAAGACTCAAATATATTCCTTCAAAGCATAATTAGGGTAAACAATGTGTACATGTGTGTTACAATACACAAATAAATAATAAAAAGTGGCAGGAGCTTTCACCATGATATACCCATCTTTCTTGGTGATGTCCCAATGACAACAATTACATTTCACTACAGAAGTGATACTCTTCGGAATAAATTTATCTTCTCTATTTCTGTTTTTCTGCTTATTGGTCTATCAGATTTTTCTCCACCTCTCTTTTTCTGTCCCATTTCTAAGTGCTTCATAAGTTTACTATTTTTGTGTTTGTGAATGCATATATTCACATATATTTACTTATATGCATTCTGAAAATAAATGCTTCTTTACTCTTCACCTCTCCTTTTCACTGTACCTTCTTTTGTGCACATACACACTCTCACACACACACAAACACAATGCATAATTTACACTTCATAGTCTGAACTCATTCTTGTTCTGCTCTCTTGAATAGTAAAGAATCAATCATGCTAACCCACTTACAGAGGCAAAGTTCCTCCTTATACTCAGAAAACCTCCTAAGAGTCTAAAAATGAACAGTCTTATTCATAATGATGACAGCATGCACTTGATTTGCATAAAACCTTTTCAGTCTAACTGTTAAGTGGCCCAGTTAGACCTCTGACTACAGGAAAGCATACAGAATTGTTTAAATCAATGACCTTGAAAAGCCTCCCAGTCATCTCATTCTGAGAAAAATCACAGGTGAAAGAAAGAAATAATCTACATCTGCATTACAAATCGAATTACACCCACTGTAGTCATTACCTCTCAGAACTGAATCTTTGGCTGTCTTACATGGTATGAGGGATGAGAATTTAAAAAGAAATTGTTTGGGGGTTTACTTCATCTACTAATGCAATGAAAAGTCTTTTATAAATCACATCTTACTTTTATTCTAAGTCTTTTCTTACCCTACAGAGTTATCTTTGTTTTAGAGAACTGAAAATACAAGAAAATAAAATGTCTTGCTCAATATCATGGATCTAACAGGCAGTTCTGTTCTGAACTCAAACCCCGGTGTTAAAGGTAGCTTAAGTATCTTTTTTTTTTTTCTGTTCTTACAAATACATTTTTTCTCAAAACACATTCATTCACAAACTCAGGGATTCTGTTTTTTTGCCCTATTCTGATGTGTTGGTATTTGTTTTATCTTATTTTATTATATTTTATTTCATGATTGTCTCTTAGAAGCCTGTTTGTTTATTGTCTAACAGCAGAGAGAAAACTGGGGAGTGGATCCAAATGGGGAAGGAGGTGAAAAATAGCGGAAGAAATAGGGGGAAGAAAACCATAATCAGAATATATTATAAGAGAAAAGTCACAAGTTTCAATAAATAATTAATATTTACAAGACAAACACAAATCCTCCCTATCAACCTACTGTACTACTTCCAAATCTCTATGAAAATTCAATTTCTTTGTGAAAAAATTTTTTTATATGTAAATTTCATTACAAATTGAAATTAACTAGAATAGACTACTAATTTTATTTGCCATTACAGTCTTTTTGGTTATTTTCTTTGTTTGTTTGTTTAAGTTTGTACTTAGGCAATATCTAAAACTGAGATAAAGAGAAATGACATACATAGAAGGGTCAGAAACTGAATTTCACAAAATAATTATAGAGCTGAGAGGAGGCTGAGTATAGCAATGCCTATTCCTCCAAAAATATTTCATTGAAATTATATATATATATATATCACAAGACCATTCAGCTATTCTGACTTTTCTCAACCTATCAATTTTCAATAAATAGCAATTGAATAATTCAATTGATTATTTTCCTTTACTTTTTTATTTCTTTTTTTTTTTCCCACTCCTCATACCAGCCTTTTCTTTATAGATACGGTTTGGCACAGGTATTTGTGTGTTTAAATAAGAACTGGGCTTTTGGGAGTATTTTTAGAGTTCGAACCTGCAAAGGTTGTTACGAACATGGTAAGATAACACATAATATTAACTGTTTTTCAATTCAGTCTATGTCTCTATGGCACTGAGCATCTTCTAGAAACAGAACTACAGAATATTTTAATATGAAAATGAACTGTGTTTTTGCTGTGATAAACATGATTCTAACAGCAAAATAACTTTCCCAAAAGATCCCATTGGATTGAAATGTAACATTCATATTTTTCTTATTTTACTAGTTAGGCCAATAGATTGTATTAACTAAAATTTTAATTATGTTATGCTACTAAGTAGTCTTAGGTATATGCTTGAAAATAAATACATAAACCTTTGTTCTTCCCTTTCTTGGTCGTTCAAATTGGAAAGAAACAATTTAAGGGTATTTAGTTCGAGGACTATCATGGGCCATTTACCCATATCTTGACAGGAAGTCAGGCCTCTGCTCCTATTCTTGGCTTAACGTTTTAAAAAGGCATTGGGATTTAGCAAGCAGCTCACAGGATTTTAATATTGGTATCATTATCACTTACTGATATAATAATTCTGACCTACCACTCAGAGATCTGTAATGATTACTCGGGTAATGTTCATTAAGTGCCTCTATCTACTTAGAATAAATGTACTATATGGCTATTAAGCATTTGTATTATAAGATGTTGCTGTGATGTTGTATCTGACTGATGGCTCCATAATTATGAGGAGAATTACTTCCTGTAATAATGTGAATGAATACATATCGATTTAAAAATATATCCTCTGGTACATGTTTAGGACTGTGAATAAGGTAAGCAAAGGGCAGTAGTCAATGAAGTTTAATTCTATGTTTAATAATGCACACTTTTGTCAGACACTTTTACAGGTGCTTCACTTTCACAAATAATATATGTAGATAATATTTTGTCATTCTTTATAAAAGAACTGAATACACTGACACTTTAATGATTCACCCAAACTCACCACAACAGCAAGTTGTGAAGCTTCAACACAATGAAGTCATAGGATGCAGGTTAATCACCTCTTTGTAGCGACTGTTTCCTCTATTTATGTTTATATTATATTTATTGCTTTGATCATTAAAGTGAACATGATTGGCAATTTATCATCTTATATATCTCCATGAAGACAAACCTTAGGAGATTAGATGAGAAAAATTCCTCTAGAAATAACTTCAAGATGGATTGATATACAAAGAAAATCAGTGTAATAATGATAAGTATAAATAAAGGCAGTTTCCTTTTGAATAATCACTAATTACTCCCTGTATGGTGATATTTTCAGTGGAATCTTCAACTTATTGGTCCCAAATTTTTAAATAATCATAAAACAAAATAAAGAAATACTTTATGCCTTGATAGCATGTTCAAATAAAATGGACAAGTATCATGTGGGATCATTTATTCTGTAAAGAAAAGTCCACACTATAGTGAATTAAATAAAAATAAATTATTGCTTCACAACTCAAAAGACAAAAAGTACATGAAATTTAATTATTTTATGTATACTAGTGCTCTATCTGCATATATGTAGGACCATTAACACCATGAGATATATATGGGAGAGAGATAACAATTTGCTGGAGTCAGATCTTTCCCACCATGATGGTCCTGAGGTTTGAATTCACTCCGTTAGTTTTGGCAACAAGAGCTTTTGCCACCTGAATCATCTCATAGTCCAGCAATTTAACTTTCCAACATTTTTATTTAGTGTGGCCAATTACTTGTATATGTTTTAAGATGTATGGGGGTATGCAAAATGACTGCAGATGCATAAAGAGACCAGAAGTTTTATTGAGCCCCCTGGAGCAAGCATGGTTGTAAGCTCTAAAATGGGGACGCTTCAAACTATACTTTGTTCATCTGAAAGATCAGTAATTTTTGGGCAAATCTCAAGTAATTTAACTTCAATTCTGATAAACTTATTCCACCATTCCCATGGACTCCTCAGTACGGTGTCTATCCCTTCATTCCTCCTGTGAAAATGATTGACGCAGCTACACATCTGCTTTTACACAAGTAGGTATGTGCAAGCAAGACATCCTCAGTGTCCCTTACTTCCTCTTAAAGACTCTCATGGAGAAAGCCTGACTGCAGGGCTGTTCCTACATCTAGTAGCATTACTTCCATCTATATTTTATTTTCAGTGTAACTGTTTTATGGGGTTGTGTGTACATAGTACATACATTACAAAACTACTTACATATACAAGTTGGAGTGGATTAGGGATTCCATGACTAACCTTTTTCTATCTGAGTTGTAGAAAATATTCTGAAGCATCCACCTTTCTATTTTATAACACTGGTTAATGATTCCCTTCTATTAGATAGTAAGATGTACTTTGCCCTGCTTTTATTACTGTATGAAGTCTGTTGTGTGCTTTAGTTATTTGTGTAATTATATTGTTCCTCCTACTCTACCAAGATAATAAAGGCACAGCTAACATTTACATAATGTATAATTTTGCAGTAATTTCCATGGTCTAATAATTTCCTGTAGTATAATAAGTGTTATATGGAAAAGAATTTTTGTTGAAAGATTTTGTTAACTCTCAACTAAAGAAGCATGTTGAGCTTATAAAAATTAACACATAAAATTCCACTCAAAGTGGGATGGATAGTCCCAGAAACTTTTGCAGCATCAGTATACATTGACTTCTTAGCAGGAATGGCATTTGGAGACATACATCAAAATCTAATTTGACTTATGAATTATAATACAAAATATATCCAAACATATTGTTATTCTTATTTCACATAGTACTTAGCATAGATTGATTACAATTAATATCAACCACATTCTTTAGACAAGGACAACAATAGTATATTATAGCACATTATGAATTTAAATAAAATGAAATTAAATTGGGACTAAATATTGCACTATCCTCTTTTTAATATTCTAAACAACATGTTTCTGTCTCTGATTATATATTTCCTTTAACACTGGAGAAATTGCACTGTGCCTTTTAAATACTTTGACATATATACATAACTATCTTACTGTTTACTAAAAAATTGCTATTAAAGCAAGAAATATATAAGGAACAGGTATAACAGTGTTCATGTATGTTTTATACATTTAGATGTCAAAATTGTATTTTCCCTTATTAGCTGAAGATCCTATGGCATACCTAATAACTTACCAAAATGCGATTAATTATATCTTATTTTCTATCAAAGTTATGAATCTTTAATTTTGTGAGCGATCAGGTGTAAATCATGAATTGGAAAATTGGTTCTGACAGAACTCTAGGTAAGAAATGAGATGACTAATCCCAACCATAATAAATATAAATGGAGCTTTACCTGTCTTATTAAGTGAGCCACAGGAATTAGTCAATACCATTTGTCTTGAGGACAAGTAGAGATTGAGCCAATGTACAGGAGAAAAGGTTTTATTAATGAGTATGTTCAATTAGCAAATGCCCTACACAAAGCTAGTCATGAATAATTAAAAATATAAAAACCACTTTATACATACACACAGAACCACAAGAGTACACTTGGTATTAATCTATTTATGAAGATATAGGTTTTACTCTCATAATTAATAACTTCTGAGTTTTGATTGTTTTTCTATTTTAAGAATATCAAAAACTGAGTATTAAATCAAAGTTCAGAAGAATTTACTGAGGTCCTTTCTTCGTCCCTCCTTTCACCATAAACAATATTTTTACAATATAATGCATATTTTTACTCAGTAATACATTAAAAGTTTAACCAATGTAACATTTAAAATCTGTATTAAATTCCTAGTCATTTAGTTCTTCCGTAAATGTTTATTTCTCAGTCAATAAGGGGAAAAAGCATGCCCTTGTGAAGTTCCCATGAAATATATCAACCCCTTTTAATTTTTGGTTAAAGAAACTCTCTCATCTTCTAGTTTAAATTCTCTCCAATATGTATTAACTTCCCATGTGACAATAGCAATTTAGTAAATATAAACTATAGTCAAATGTTCATAACATTTATGTATTAAGCAATTTTATACCTACAACCTCCGTAAAGAAAAGACACATTTCTAACACAAATAAACCATGGAACTTGCCTCTAGCCATTGTTTTTGTTGTTGTTGTTGTTGTTGTTGTTGTTGTTGTTGTTGTTTTTCCTGAAAGCACACACAAATTCATATTAAAAGAGAAACACAGTACAAAACTATTTGGAAAATTTAAGAACTCAGGCGAAGAGTGGAAAAAGTAAACCACAAGGCACACTAAGGCCAATCCTGAACAGAAGATTGTAGAAGTACAATTTATGAAGGAAATTAGAATAATAAGGGAAACTGCCAATGGCAGATTTACTATTTTATTGTATCTGAAACTTGGTTTTAAAGCAATTAAAAGTAGCTTTGATTTCATCATTTTGTAATTAGTACTGAAGATATTGATCTCAGAAAGTGAGGGGGTAATCATAGAGCAAACTTAGTCTGTAATACATTAGTTAGAAAAGTGAAGAGATGCCCACCATCACACCGCCAAGTATTCTTATACACATACTCTTTGTATTGGCGGGGGGGGGGGGTTCTTCCTTTCTTCCCTCTAAAATCCTTATGTAGTTTTCTTTCTTGCCTTTCTAAACATCCAATGATGGCTTACAAATGAAAAATGTATAATTTATAAAGCTCGCTGAAATATCACTGCATAGTCTTGATTACAATAATAATGCTGCGAATGTAGCTCATTAAGACAGCACCTGCTTAGCATATCTCAATCTCTCCATTTGACCTCTAGAATTTAGGAAAGGAAAAGTGGGGGAAGAGTGTTAGATTAAAAGACTTAATGTCACTACTACAGTTGAAAATTAGTGTCTGGGCCATTTTAGTCGTGACTGAATAAAGTATGAGTGACTTGAAGGAGGATGAATTAACTTTCTCTTGTAGGTTCCACCCAAGAGGATGGGCATGGGACAGTAGCTAACATAGTTCATACTATGACAACAGAAATTTGTGATGTGGTTAACTCACATCTTGGTCCATTAGGAAGAATAAAGCTTTGACTAAAAGAAAAGCAAGCCTATGATCCTTAGATGTCTACCTCCTGGGGCATTTTGAAAGCCTTCTTTAGTATTTTAATGGTTTTATAAACTATAAAAACCATGCCAACAACTAGGACCAAGTGTCAAAACACATGAGTATTTAATGGACACTTCACAGACTCCAGCATTCTTTCCACAGGTAGCATTCTGCAATCCATACTTTAGCACGACTCTTCCTATATTGAACTGCAAGGGTTCCTTTTGAGATTGTAGCATGAATTGATCACACTTTTATGTATGCAGGATTATAACCTCTTCAGTTTCTTGGGGTTTTATTTATATTTCAGCCTAGAGCTCAACCATAAGTCAGGACAAGCTACTACAGATGGCGCGATCCAGTGTGGGCTCAGCTAAAACACTGAGGGTATCCTGGGACATCACAAATTTAATTACTGCCATGTTCACAAAAGCCTTTCTTTGGTTATTATGAATAATGTATTATGAGTAATGTGGCTACATTCTTATTACAAAGGATAATAATTATCCTCAAGTGATAAAAACTTGTGGGAAGGATGCTAATAATTTTCAGGAAATTATGACTCATTATCTACATACTCCTCACTTTAAAGATATTTATCTGTAATAACAATGAACATCTCTTTATATATTAGACATCTTATTCATCTTTTTATGCTTTCATAGTCATTAGAAGCTGAGACGACTTGATAAACAATACAATACTTAGTGGATATCGCCTAGTTGTCATTACCAAAGATTGTACTAATTTAAATTTATAATCCACAGTAGAAACACAGGCACACACTGAAAAGCCTGGGGATTATTAATCACTGCAACTTGAGTGACACATGGTCAACATTGCATTTAAGATTTCTTGTACATAATATAGTAATTTTACAAATTGGAGAATAATGAGTACTTTCAAATATAATTCATAAATACCTGTCTTCAAATCATTACATATATATGAATATGTATACATACATACAAGTATACTAAAATTGTTGGCATTTTCTTACAAAATTAATAGTCTACCACAATCAGTCTTTGACAGGAATTGAGCAGGTAACAATTCAATTGAAGAAAAGTTCAAAGTCAAACATATAAACTTGAAACGGGGTTTTCATGAAACTTATTTTGTAGGGTTAAGATAAATTTTTAATTGTTTAAAACTTATATTGGAAAACAATAGAGAGGAGATAAATAGAAGCTATGGAGTAGCCCTAATGTGATAGCATCTCATAATCACCCAAATTTCAAATCACTAAAATTAGCCCTTCTATGTATATTAGTTCCTCATGTTCTTTTTTGTCCTAAAAAGTGAATACAGAAAAACAAATTTAATGTAATTGTTTGTTTTGTTTTCAAATAGACGTTGGTGACATACTATAGAATCTTTGCCAAGGCAGCCTAATTGCATTTATACAATATTTAAAAAACAATTTTGTGCTATAAATAAGAAACATCAAATAATTTTAAGTTTTTTGTTTTAAACATAATTGAAATTAAATATAAACTATGATACACTTCTTATTATCTTAAAGCTCAAAGAGTAATTAAATGTTGCAGAAGTTAATTATTACAATGCAAATGTTAATATAAATTGTTATTTTTATAAAACATTATTTATTAATTCTTAAATATAATCACTTAGTTATAAGTTTAGTTATAAACAAAAATGATTTATTTACTTAGCTTCTATTGTCTACATATTTTTAAAATGTTTAATTTGATTATTTTAGTATTTTCATTAGATAAAACTAAACATAAAATTAATAGTCTAACTATCAACAATCAGTCTTTGACAGGATTAAGCAGTTAATAATTCAACTATAATACGAAACACTATATAATTAAATAAGGTGTTTAAAAACAAACACAATTCAAATGTATGCAGTAATATAACTTGATACTTTATTAATAGAGCATAGAAATTCTTATCCATTAGAGTCTTGGGAAGATATTTAGTGGAATGCTTTTGTAGACAAAACCTTATAAAATCAGTAGCATTGTTTCAATAAATCACTAGCAAATATAGTGAGCAAGTGTTTCAAAACACAAGAAGCACATACAGAAAGAAACAGAAGTGTCAGCTTCAGTGTGCATAACCTCAGGCTGCTATGAGGTAGCTGTGTTCTAAAGATGACTCTAATTCAAATATAGTAAATCACTGAATACATGGCTACTTCATTTATTACAATTCTTGGAAGCTCTCTTTACTTTGATTTTTCCATATTTCCTGCTACACACACACACACACACACACAGGGAGAGAGACACACACATATACACACACATTATATATATACATATGTATATATGACATCAAAGATGAAATGAGTAATAGGCCTATTATTTGAAAACCTAACCTGCAACCTTTGTTTTCCTAAGTCACAAATAGTGTGGCTAATTGTTATCAGTACTACTAACATCAGCTTCAAATTCAATGGAAACTTTTCGTATGTAGGAAACGGAACTTATACGTGGAAAAATACCTTACCAATCTTTCCAAAACACACACACACACACAAAACCTCCTGCTTCTTAAATGGCATGCATATTTCATGGATGTGGTGGTTGGGGAGTGTTTTTGTGGCACTACAATTTATTTTCTTATTTTAGATAATCTATTTGCCAAAATTTTGTATACTATTGAAAATGTTGCCATTTTTCGGTTTCAGTCTCTTCAAGATATAAACTACTTTTGCCGTATTTCAACCTTTCTCTGTTTGGTAGTTGGTTGTCGTATATACTGCCACCTATGTGACATAAAAAGATAAAAGAGTTATGGAATCAGATCAAAACCCCACAACCTATATACAAAAGCTGAGAGCTATGGAGGATAAAATACTTGGGATAGATGCCAGAGAAGCATGAGAAACTATTGTCCTATCTTGGTATTCTTATATCTGAAGCTTGGCTAGTGTGCAAAGTAGAGAGTGTAGCAGTGGGGGAAAACTCGCACTCAGAAAGACACACACTTGCACCTGCCCTTACAGTTGCAAAGTGTACTAAGGTGGTGATATGAGCCTAGGTGGGCAATATCCCAATTCACTTCGTTTTATTAAGTAGGCAACTGTGACAAATTTTAACGCTGCATAGAAGGCAAAACAATGTATTTATATAACTGGTGCATTGTACCTGAGTAGGATCTAGTAAAACCACTTTTGTTCTTGATAAACCCCTAAATCAGAAAATAGTGAAATGGATTCAAAATGGCTATCTTGTTTTAAAAAAGAAAAGTAGTGTTTCCCTGACAAATACGTGTTGTGTTGCTTCCACTAATAGTATTTACAATAACACATTTCATCTGAGCTAGGTTTAAGGCCTGTGTGTAACTGCAGTGCCGTGCGCATGCCTTGTCTCGGGCTCCTTCTACATCTCCTGCTAAGTAACTTCAGCAAGACATTCTCTTTCGGCCTCAAATTCCCAATCTTAGTAGTTGCTCAACTGGTTTCCAAAAGGAAATAGAGAACGAATGTTTTTGTTCAATTAGTTTGCTCCATAATAAACAGAGATCTTAACACAGAAAGAATTCATTGACTAGAAAGACAGAAAACATATTACTCTTTTTTAAATTTTTTATTATTAATTTATTCTTGTTACATTTCAATGGCTATCCCATCCCTTGTGTCCTCCCATTCTTCCCTCCCTCCCTTTTCCCATTATTCCCCTCCCCTATGACTGTATATGCTCCCCCTGTATATGCTCATAGGGTATCAAGTCTCTTCTCGGTAACCTGCAGTCTCCACACTTGAGTGGAGAGTGGGATATGACTTTCTCATGTACTCTGGTGCCTCACATTTGACCATGTCCCCTGGAGGGGGAGACCTGGTGGCACTCAGAGGAAGAACATATTACTCTTAAACGAGAATTTTCTTCTCATCAGGAGCTTTCATACTACCATTACCTTTACTTAAGAAGAGCAAGAATGAAGTCAAGGAAAAAGGTGTAGGTGACCTGCTAAGCTCAAACATAATGATAGTATGAAAGCCACCAATGGGAAGAAAATTCTTGCTCAAGAGGAATATGTTGTCTGTCTTTTGCTCCTTTTCCCCTGGTTGGGCTGCCTTGTTTAGCCTCAGTAGGAAAGGATAGCCTTAGTCCTGGTGAGACTTAAAATGCTAGGGTGGGTTGGTACCTATAGAGGTCCTCCCCGTCTCTAAGGAGAAGGGGATGGGAAACTGAGGTAGGGGGTGTGCGGATGACAGTGGGAGAAAAGGAGCGAGGGAACTATGATCAGGCTGTAAAGTGATTAAATAAATAAGTTGATGAAAATAAAAAAGAGAAGAGGTGCATTCACATCTTAATCACTAGGGCATGCTGTCAGTTTCAGTCACTCAATCCGATCCTTTAACTAGGTCTGCTGATCACTTAACTAGTTCATCTTTTTATCACTGCTGGTTGTATACATCACTGGTGTTACTAATTAGTGTCACTGATTTACTACTGATTTATCTGGGACCAGGTCCCACAGACACATGTAACATCCTCTAGTAGCAGTAGGCCAGTGCTGGGAGCTTTGGCAGATGGCTCTCATGCTGCTGGAAAGTGATGGGGGTGAAGAAAGGCACTCATCTTCTCAAATCCCAGACATCAATACTTTAATCTGAGACAAGGAAATGCCTGAATATATACCCCTGAAGTGGAAATAACTGCAATAAGGAATCACCCAGAAAGCTGGCGAGATGTCTACATGTAAAGATTTACCAAATAAGTATAAAGACCTGGGGTCAGATCCACAGAACCCAAGTAAAACATGGCACAGTAGCATCTGTCTCTACTGCCACAGCTCGGAAGTGAAGATGGGAAGGTAAAAACAGAAGAATTCCTGCGCAGTCTCAGGTACATTTGTTTTGCCTATGCAACAGTGAGCATGAAGGGTCTCTGTCCAAGAATGAAAGCAAGAACAAATACAAGTATTTTCCCTCTAATGTTCAAATGCTGGTGTAGCATGTGTCACACACACACACACACACACTTAAAAAACATTCTAAGCGGTTTTTGTTCCATAAACTCTTCAAAGGTAAATAAGGAAGTCCTCTTTGTTTAACAGGCAACTAAAAGTTGTCCTTTCTTGCCTCTTATAACACTTGGTATTCACCATAACTTTAGCCATTAAATCAACATTCCTTTAAGAGCTGGGAATGCTCACTGACTATCTCAAGAGGGATGATTCCCTTTACTTTCAAGTCCATTATGACCCCAAATGCATTAACCTGCAAAGCCCACATTTCTTACTCTGCTGTCACATAAGATATACTCCACACAAAATAAAGATCGTTGACCTTGAAGTCAGTAGATGAGAAAAAATACATTTAGTAACCCAGACTTGATCTAAGCCCTGTCAACGTGATTTCTTACTCCACTTTGCTAAAGTAGTGCCATGCGTTATCACATCTGGGTCATGTCTTACAGCTGAGGCAGCACTCTAGAAAAGGTAGGCTGCTTATTCACACTATAAATGTGCTTCTTGTGTTGTCAGTGTTATTTAAAGTAAGAGAACGTTGTGAAGGAAAAATACAACTGAAGTGGAGTAGAGACCAGACAAGAAGAGTTCAATTAACACTTCTAATTGTAATTGGCATTCCCTAACAATACTTATGGGTTGTATGTAGATACTCTATTCTGTTCTTCACTCAAGACAGCACTGGAAATGGAAACAGCGAAACAGGTTTAGAATCAATGCAGCTATCTCCGACAAATTGTCATCTACCTACACCATTACTATGGTGTATAATCTCACAAAACATCTATAAATGCCCCCTGCCTTTTAGCATTTTAAAGAGCATTGTGGCTATCGTATTCACACTTTAGAGCTAGGATTGTTTAATTATCATCAAGTAAAACTCCCTCAGAAGAAGGATAGGCAAGCACTTAGTTACAAATATCCTTTACAGGCAACAAGGGAGGCACGGGTTTTGTAAAGTAGACAGGGTGATGTTCTGTGTGGCATTGGAAAGCAATGCTGACCTGGAGTAACTCCCTTTATATGACGATATCTCTATTAAACATAAAACAGAATTGTGAACTGTACTTTTTTTCAGTAACAAAGAATCAACATGACTTCTTATAGTGATTCACCTATGTGGGAGAACCATGATACAATATTGGAGATACTCCTAAAATTCTTTAATTTTTTAAAACTGTTACCCTACCCCATAAAACTTATGGGAAAAGTTTAAATCATATCTATTACACTCAGATATAAGATATACAGACATTTTGTGTAAATTAGCATTTTTATCTTTAATAACTTTAAGCACTTTCATTTGTATTTTTGAAAAAATGAATTAATTTTTTAAAACTTCAGTGTATGACACTGCCTAAAATTAGCAAGAAAAGTTGACTATATCTAGGACAAAAGGTAATATAATTACAGTGCTATTGAGACTACTTAGTTTCTACCACTATTTTCCTTCACCAATAATTGATTTCTTTCAGCAAAGCATATGCACATTTATTATTAATAAACATTAATAATAAATACTTTAAAAGTCAATCACATTATTAATAGAAACCACCTTACATAATAAATATAAAATCAATAATAAAATGTAAACAAATCAAATGCTGAAATATTGTATTTAATATAAAACTAAGTTCAAAGCCAATAAATCTATCATTCTATTACTCATAAAACATAGGTGATCTACTTGTTCATTTACATTTATTTCTTTAAGCACCATATAAGTCAAGTATATGTTAGTAGTCTTATATGATCTGAAGGACTCTATATAAGCATATTGATTTTTATTAAATTTGTAGCTAGCTTACTTCTTTTGAATGCATTACACACTTGAAAAAGATAATGAACAGCAGTGATACTACTGTGTTCCTGTTTGTTTTAGTAGAACTGCAAACAATGGCTTATGTTCTTTTTTTTTTTTTTTTTTTTTTTTTTTTTTGACTCAGAGAGGTAACATGTCTCTACAGCAAGTTTGCATCCTCCCGTAACCCCTCAGGCTGGCCCTGTGTGCCTCCCTAGGGCTGATTGCTCACAGCTGGTGAGCAGACACTACCAGCCCTGAACTTCTTGGCAGCAGATGCCTCTCACATAGGCACAGATGCTGAGTATCCACCCATTCCTAACATTAGCCTGTGTTCTGGGCTAATTGGGCCAGCAGAGTCACAATTAAAATTTGAATAATTAGGTAACAGACGTAATTCCTTTTGTAATTAATTCTCATATTGAGGGATCATGATATGTCCTGGGTGATGACCATTGGACCAGACTTAGTTCACATGGATGTCATAAGGATTAAAAGGAAGTAATAACAGAGGCAAGCCCACTGCTTGTCAGAGCAAAAGCAGTTTTCCCTGTGACACTGTGTGTAGACATGTAAGACCATCTTTCAAACATACCTGTGTGGGCATGACTTAGATGATGCAGAGGAATTTTCAGGCCATTAATGTCACTGCATTTGGATCCTGCAGTTTTGAGTCGGAGCCATACATTTCAAAAGAATGTAGTTTCTTTTTGACAAAGTTCATGTTACAGTAGTAAAAATACATATATAAAATCAACTTCAAAGTGAGCACCAACTTTCATTGCCTTCACAGAGCCACAATGGGAATGTTTCTCATGGTTTTCTTATAGGTTTCACTTCTTTTCTTCACATCTTCTCCATCCCTAACTCCAAAAATCTCCCTTGGAGCATTTCTGACACTGACAGACACTGATAACACAGAGTCCAGAGCAAAACTCTTAGAGATGAGGTCTCTGTCCTTTTCTCACAAGAGCTGGTTTGAAACTATATTGAATAATTACCAGTTGCAGAAGATGCTCCAACATAATAGAGAGTTTTCGGTGACTATTCAGGTAGAAACTTGTCTCTGTCATCGTTTCATTTGGAAAGCTACCAACCTGCACTCCCTGCATACTCAGGTAATCAAGTTTATTCCTTCGCAAGTCCCAGAGGGAGTTGAAGACTAGGTAGCTTAGTTTTATAATGAAGCTTAGTTGTTTGGTGGTTAAGATGCTTTTAGGTCTAGATAGATGTTTTAGTTGATAATAACACAATGTGATGGATTTGATTTACACCCAGAATTTTATATGCACCAAGATAGGAAAGATGTTTTCTTCAAGGCTACAAAATACAAATAGCCAGAACACGAAGAATGCAACATGCACATAATTACTGATTGTGTCATGTTTCTTCTCGCTATAGGTAGTTTATTGTATATATGTTTAATAATATAAATGTAAATGTAAAAAATGTTTAATAAATTTTTGAAAGGTCCAACATTTCTATCAACTATTCTTCAGAACTGATAGAGGGATAAAAAAGCATGAGATAACAATTATCAGTATGAAAACAGAACTACAGTACTGATAGGGATTGTGATGGTTTAGAAGACAGTATTTAAGAGCACATGCTGGGGAAAATTTAAATCTAACAAATATACATTCACTATTTTAATAAACTCACATCCTACACCTGCCTTTTTATCTATTTTTGAAAGAAACAATGTTTTTTACAATCAATATTAATGCAAATTTCAATGTCTACACACTTACTATAACTTTCCATGTTCTGGGGAAGATACGCATTCATAATTTTAAAAATAATAAATATAAAGTGGACAGTGATGTCCCTGGTGCAGAGCTATCCAATCTGAGTTGAATTTATGAGAGCCATATGATGGAAGGAGAGAATTAAGCCCTTCGAGTTTTCCTCTGACTTCCACATGGTGGAACAGTGAGTGTGCATAAAAATGAAAATACACATAGACACATGCACACAGAACATAAATGGAAAGGTAACAAAAATACACGCAATGCCTCAATTTGCTGAATTTAGATGTCAAGAAGGTGGTCATTGAAACTGTAAATATTATAAATGTATGATACTATGGCGATAGTTGTTTCTCTCCTATTATACCCGCCCTGCCCCCTGGCATCTTTACTAGTTTTTGACAATTCCAAGTATATTGGAGTTAAATTTGGAGATTTCTAATTAGTGCTGAATGCCAACCTGCCTCTTGAATGTGCACAACTGAGATGAACAATGATCCTCTAAGGGTGTTCATGTTATTTCAATGCATATAACATCATATATGAGGGGGCATGTTGAAGTAGCCAAATTTGACTGTCACATGTTTATATGATCAAAATTTGTGGGGATGGAGAAATGACTATGTGTTTAAGAGTACTTGCTAATTTTGTAGAAAACCCTGGTTTGGTTCCTGGAACACATGTGGCACGCAGTAACCTATCACTCAATATCCAGAGTGTCCATCAGGCACACAAGTGGTGCATATGAATCAATAAAGGCAAAACACTCATACACATAAAACAAAATAAATACTTATAAAATCTGTACTTGTACAATTGCTTCTTTAGATACTTTATAGGATAAATTTACCTGAAAATTTCTGAATGGATCATAGGACTTCACTGAACACAGAACAGTGAATCTTTATTTTAATAAGAGAAGCATGGGAGAATAGCAAAGTAGAAGGATCCAGAGGGTCCTAGAAACCTACAAGTAGAACATTATGATAGGCAGATTTGGGCCCAGGGGTCCCGCTCAAACTAAGGCACCAGCCAAGGACAATACAGGCGGTAAACTTTAAACCCCTACCCAGATCTAGCCAATGGTCAGAACATTCTCCACAGTTGAGTGGAGAGTGGGGTATGACTTTCTCATGTACTCTGGTGCCTCACATTTGACCATGTCCCCTGGAAGGGGAGACCTGGTGGCACTCAGAGGAAGGACAGCAGATTACCAAGAAGAGACTTGATACCCTATGAGCATATACAGAGGGAGGTAATCCCCCTCAAGAACAGTCATAGGGGAGGGGAATAAAGGGAAAATGGGAGGGAGGGAATAATGGGAGGATACAAGGGATGGGATAACCATTGAGATGTAACAAGAATAAATTAATAAAAAAAAAGAGCAGCTTATTGTACTCATGACAGCATGTGTAACTGTCATTAAAGATAACTAATAAAAAGCAGAACTGATGAAGAATTTCAGTTGGTCTATCAGTATTAGTTTAGCAGATTGAAGTTAGGATGAATTGTTAATGGAATGGATAGGTATTTTTATATTCAGAGCTTACAAGAGTTAGAATCAGGAAACAGAACTAAAGATTCCATGATGAAAGCATAGAGTGGAGTCTGGATTCACCTTGACACCTTGATAGACCTGAAACTTTTATATATTCTACAAGACTTCATTTAATGCAGTCTTGTAAACAAAGAAAAACTGAACCCATGCCAAATACACTTTGAAACACTGTAAAATATTTGAGTTCCAGATCTACTATTTTAAGAGATGATGTATGGTCAGCTCTTGGTTATATTTTCTGCATCCCATTTCTTACCATTCTTTACCAATTTTACAGAAAGAAAAAAAGCAGCCTTTTCATTTGTTCTTTATGTTGTAGTCTGGGTTCAAGTGCTATATCAGAACTGATGGAAAAGCAAGGACAGAGAGAAGCTTGTCCAAAGGAGTTGTAATTTCTCAAGAGTCTCCTCAGCAGGAATCTCACCTTGCTATGATAAGAGTTCAGAGAGGGAAACACAAGAATATTCTTTCCAAAATAAATAGTGAGCATCTTGGGAGTCTTCACCAACAACCAGAGGAGACATTGAGTGCTAGAGGTATAGCAATCTAGCCAAAGGGCCTCAGCCATCATAAAAGTATCATTTGATGGAGATACGATACAATTTTATTATCCTAGAACTAGTCATTTGAGGTGCCAGAGGTCTCTAATAAAAGTTGCTTCGATTCTTCTGGTAAACAGAGGTTTTTCTTAGCTTGAAATTATTAGAGACCCTTAGGGGCAAAGTTGAGACTGGGATCAGGGACAAAAATGAAGACAACTGGCAATGAGAGAGGTGGAAAGATTACAAAAAGAAGGCCAGGGAAATATGAGGACTTGTGTCATGCAGTTCCTGTAATAAAGATAAAACCCACAGCCATTGTATGACTTACATAAAGCTGTCCTTTTGCTAAGTATATCTGTTGTGTATTGTTATTATACAACATGGTATGACGTGCATAATTTTATCTGTGAGATACTGAAAATGAAGTTAGGGAATTTAAAATGTAAAGAAGAATGCCTAAAGAGAGAAGAATCATAAGTGGTAGAGGAAGATTGAAATTTCAGTTTGTTAAAATGAAAAGAAGTGCTCTAGTCGATTGATCCATGTGTCCTTTAAGGTTTTATCATAGTACTGGATATGCTAGCACAGTAAAACAATAACTGTTTTTCTTAGAGAATTTTTTTCAGTAGACATTACATTTGACACCTTTTGTAGTTTTTTCCATTTAATTCATGACAAAACATGAATATAATAATATAACTTATATATTTCAAGGGCACATAAGCAAAAATCTTTGAACCTTGATTTCAGTAACATCAAATGTGATACATACAAAAATTTATTCTTCATATCCTTTGTGAAACAAAACATGTTTTGTGAATTTTCCTCCCTATTCATATTCTTCTCAGATGTAGCTCACACACATTTATCTATCCATAGAATACAGCATTATGTAATTAGAAATAACAAAAGAAATCTGTAAGCATCGTAATTACAGGTTCTAAACCCCAAAATCCAGGGGATTTAAGTAAGAACTTAAAAAAAAAAATGCAAGGACTACATGTTGTAATACAATATAGAAGAAACCACAGTAGAAAGAGTGTGTGTGTGTGTGTGTGTGTGTGTGAGAGAGAGAGAGAGAGAGAGAGAGAGAGAGAGAGAGAGAGAGAGAGAGAGAGAGAGAGAGAGAGAGAGAGATCATGTGAATATCTTATGTGTGTGGATGTGTGTGTGTGCTTTTATTTAATTTTCTTTATGTCCAAGAGACAAATCAAAGTTTCTCTACTCCTATCTAACATATTTCCATGGGCTTCAGTTATACCTGGCAATATTGGCAACACGACTACACTGAATTTGTCTGAGGTAGATAGAGGAATGTATACAGTGCTCAAGTTCCTCTTAGTTCTTTGAGTTGAAAATCCCCCACATGCAGAGGGAATTGTAACGTTTATTCAAACGTGCAACCGGGGATTGAAACAACTTCTGAAGCATCCCCAGATGCACTGTGGCCTCCCATCCTCCTCTCCGGGCAGCATCTCTTCTCTCTACCCCAATTAAAATCTTTGTAAGCTTGGGAAATTGACATAGCCCTGGATGAATTCCTCCCTCCCTTGAAAAATTTTATATGATGGACATTGCATCTTTTCTCAAACAGTGTAAATACAGTTCCAACTAGCTAATATCTAGACTACCCTCTAAACAGATCAGTGTCAGAGATTCATAGAAAGATCCTCTGTGTCGTTTATGCTAGATACTTTTGCACTTATAGTTTCAGCCTGACATAAGGCAAAGGGGTTTTGTCAGGTTTGCAGGAAGGCGCGTGATGTGTAACCTTGTGTAGCATGGCTTCCAATCCTTCTGGGCTTTATTTTATCTATCTTGGTGTTTATTGATTTTATGAAGCTCATGTTTTGGCAATGGGATATTATGGCATTTTGTTATCTAGAACTATGTTATTATCCTAAAATACTACTTCAGAGTGAAAGTTTGGGACAGTAATTTCACTACTGTCTCCACTTTCTTTCAGGTGATCTCATAGACAACATTACCACTTTTTAAATGTATAAAGTTTCTCAACAAGTATGGATTCTTCCTGATTTATAGTTTGAATGTTATCTGCAGAATTCCTACATTCTTCTTAATTTCTTTTCACATTGATCTGTTTCCAATCAACCTGAAAACTATGAAAGATTTTTTTTTTGTCGTGCTTTTCAAATTAGTGAGAAAAATTCACTTATTAATAAGTGAATAGTGTATATTAGCTTCCTCACAAAAATTAAAATGAATCTTGACACTTTGTTTTAATAACTATCTTATAACTACAACAAAGTTTCCAGAGAGACATTTAAAATAAGTGATTATATATGAATCTTATATTGTATGTGTTCATACACAGACATTCGTAGACATATAGGCACATGAACACACATACACACATACATAAACACACACACACACACTACACACACACACACTACAGACACACACACACACACTACACACCACACACACAAACACACACACCACACCACACACACCACATACACACCACACACACACATACACACACACACCACACACACACACACCACACACACACACCACACACACACACATCACACACACACACCACACACACACACCACACACCACACACACACACCACACACCACACACACACACACACACCACACACACTACCGTCATTATTAGGGCATACTAGAAAACTTCCTCTTCTTCACCTTCTCTCTTTCAATACCTAACTTTATAAGGGTAAAATGGTTTTTATTTATTCTTTTCATTGTGCCATTACTTAATACACTGCACTAACAAGTTTGGAAATTATGTTTCAAATTTAATATCCATACAAACTGACACTGCTTTACAACATGATGGACAGATGGTGCCTATCATATCTTACAATTGAAGGAAGGAATGTGTCTGCTATTTTCTGAATTTATATTTTTATGGAGCCATAACTAAAGCCTGAAACTGTTAATGAACACCAAGCTGTTTCAGTTCTGTAACATAGACTTAGTAACCTGGATATTAAACTTCCTCTACTTGTGTGATAGTTAATGACCTTGCCAGATTTAGATGAGTAAATACTGGATTTCTGGAAATTCTATTTTCTATTTGTACATCACCTCAATGGCTCTGTCTGCTCTGTGTAGCAGGTGATTGATTTACACACTGATCTCAAGGTTGATTTTGGAGCGTTTTGTTTTCACTATTATAACAGTATAGATAAGCATGTCTTTAATTTTGGAATTTCATTTAGGGATCAGACTGAATCTTGAATGTGAGAAGCAAGTAAAACACCACAAATGAGGTTTTTAAATGATTAAAAACGTGCAATAATGTGTGTACATGGATTTGATAAATGAATTTTGTCCTCCTAGAGTACATTCATGAAAATATAATTCAAATGATAAGGCATGTCCCTCAGTAGAAGAGTGGATAAAGAAACTGTGGTACATATACACTATGGAATACTACTCAGCTATTAAAAACAAGGAATTCCTGAAATTTGTGGATAAATGGATTGAGCTAGAAATGATCATAATGAGTGAGTTAACCCAGAAGCAGAAAGAATCAAATGGTATATACTCACTTATATCTGCATACTAGCCCAAGGGGAATGTCCCACGAAAACCTTCACTTACCAGGAAACTGGGACAGAGGGGAAGGCATCCTATTGGGACTCTAAATGAGAGACACATGGGAGAATAGCAAAATAAAAGGATACAGAGGGTCCTAGAAACCTACAAGTAGAACATTATGATAGGCAGATTTGGGCCCAGGGGTCCCGCTCAAACTAAGGCACCAGCCAAGGACAAAACAGGAGGTAAACTTTAAACCCCTTCCCAGATCTGGCCAATGGTCAGAATATTCTCCACAGTTGAGTGGAGAGTGTGATATGACTTTCTCACGTACTATGGTGCCTCACATTTGACCATGTCCCCTGGAGGGGGTGACCTGGTGGCACTCAGAGGAAGGACAGCAGGTAGCCAAGAAGAGACTTGATACCCTATGAGAATATATAGGGGGAGGTGATCCCCCTCAGGAACAGTCATAGGGGAGGGGAATAATGGGAAAAAGGGGGGGGGGGAATAATGGGAGGATACAAGGGATGGGATAAACATTGAGATGTAACAAGAATAAATTAATAAAAAAAAAGAAAAAAAACTATTAAAAAAAACATAATAGAAACTACACGCAAAGGATAATTAAGATTAAATAAATCATTTGAATGTGTCCTGGGATTAAATTCTGGTGACTTTATTGGAAGATGTGGAATGACCAGAGTTAGCACACCCACAAGTGCTCTCTGTCATCCTGGGATCTAGGAGTTTGATGGTAGAAACCAGAACTAACTTCTCAAACTGGGCATCTAGAAGTGCAAGCCCAAATAAACTTATTTTATCTGTGGTATTAGCAACAGAAAGTAGACTAGTATGTTTGACAAACATAATTTCTTTGAAACAGGAGACAACAACAAAAGTGGCACTGGTTTTAAAATTTGGTTGCAATCAGAAGAAACGGAGTAAACAGTCTCTCAATAATCTCAGACAGCACTGTATTCAACGGGAAGTGATGAAGCTGTGTGTGATATGAATCTAGGTTCTAGTTGTTTAAAAAGTATTAAAACATTACAGTGTAGCGCACTAGTGTACATCTGAAATTCCTACTACTAACTGAGAAAACAGGTGGTTGAATCACCCAAGCTCAGGAGCTCAAAACCAGCCTAGGATTCAGAGATAGATAGAAAGATGATAGATAGATAGATAGATAGATAGATAGATAGATAGATAGATAGAAAGATAGATAGATAGATGCAGAGAGAGACAGAGATGGGTGAGGGAAAGACAGACAGGAGACAGACAGACAGAAATACAAAGACAGAGAGACAGAAAGAACAAATGTTTGAGAAAGTAGAGTATAAACAAGGTAGATACAGTTTTCTGGGTAAGTCCACTTTCATATGAAAAAAAACAGTGCATACTATTCATTTTTTTGTTAATGCCTATATAATTCTATTACTGAGGCCCATATGAAGGCATTGAATATCTAATATTAAACCTTGTATGTTCTTAAGTTGTACACTTTCCGAGAGTACAGGGTCTTTACAAAACTGCTAGAAACCTTTCCAAGGCATATTCCACCAAAGATGGAATGAACCAATTCGATATTTATAACTTTTAATCTGTGTGTATCTAGTCACATAAAATCTTCACATTACCTGAGTAATCTGTAACTACAAAAGAAGAAAGAAGGAAAGAAAGAAAGAAAGAAAGAAAGAAAGAAAGAAAAAGAAAAGCCAATGGAGGAAAGATGAGCTGTGTCTACTGAGTCACCAGTGATAGGACACAGGAACAGTCACCAAAACCAGAGTGAGACAGACAGAGAAGGCTGTGGTCATGTTTTTTCTATCTTGAAAGTGTTCATGATTTGGGATAAAATAAGTTATCAACTTGAAGTACAATTTACTATTTTAATGGAAACAATGTGACACCTTTATCGTTTCATATAGAGAAATTTTGTGCTGAAATTTGGGCAGGACGCCTCATTTATTTACCTCTAAATTGTAGCATATTTTAAACAGCTTTCTTCTGTGAAGTATTTAAAAAAAAATAACTCAGCATCCAGGAAAGAAAATTTTCCTAATGCCTAACAATATTTCTTAGCAGACGTAGAAAGAAAACAACTGTGAGATATCAAACTAGTTTACTATTTTTGTCTATCATGAGCTATTACCATGTTATGGTTATAATATGTTCCTCCTTAGACAGTAGTCACAACATTTATCTTTGCATTATGCTCCTCTCTGCTTTTCAGATGTTTGCCTTTAGGGGCACTGATAAAACATACACACATATACACAAAGCCATTATATTTTTTGTGGGCCTGCATTAAAAATCACATCTCCCTCTGACAAGCTATTTAAAACGTCATTTTTGCCTTGTGAAGGCTTTTAGAAAAATCCAGAGACCTAGACCCAGGTGACCCAAACTGTGTTTCTGCAAGGATTGCAATTTCCTTTTGAGGATTACGGTTCTAGGGAAGATTGCTTCTAAATATCTGTGAGGGAATTTCGTTCCAGAATTAATGTTGTTGTTTGCTATATATTGATTTTTAGAGCATTTCACCTCATGCCATGTAGACAACAAGTAATAAAATGCACTTTAATTATGTTAATATTCCGTATAACTGTGCCATCATTCCTTAAGCTCAGAAGGCCAAAATGTATACATTCACTCTGTGCTTTTATTTACTGGTTCACAGGTACAGCCTTCTTCTATTGTTTGTACCATCAATTTCATTTTTCTAAAGATCATAAATACTAAAAATAAGAATGAATATAATTTTATGACATAAAATATTGTCTGGTTATGAAACAAGATGCCACAAAGTGGAGCTTTTAAAGATACTGTACTTATGACTTACAATATTCATGTTCATCCATTACAATTGGATGAGAAATGCTAGTATTACGTGGATAGTGACATATTGGAATAAGTGACCTTTTCTCAATGTGTGTGAATAATTTCTATTGGTCATTTAAAGACAAGATATATACTCAATCGATAAGGTAGATATATTTGTAATTCAACAAACAAATTTCAGTGGTTATAAACATGGTGGAAGTTTTGAATTAGTGTAATTATTACCAACTTCTAAATTTGTTGAAATTGTATAGAGATAACATGGGCGGTTAACATATTTTTCATAAATAGCAGCAATTAAATAGTCAAAGCAGAAGGAATAGATACTCTCTGATGAATAAATGACTTCATTATAGAGATGAAACAGTTAATATTTTCACCCAGTATTTCTGCATATATCTCTGGAAACATATGAATGAAGAAGAAATTCAAAGCATGTCCATCAACACAGCAAGATCTTACAATTATTAAAAAATGTGAAGGCTACTGTCATTCACGTAGAACAGGCATAAGGTCTATTGTGAAGATTTACAAGAGGGCCTTTCCAATCCATTTTGATCATTAAGGGTATTCCATTGGTAAAAAGTCAAAGAAATAGGATAGAATAAATGAAGTTTTGAGTTAAAAACAAAAATGGTGACCATGGCTGGGTCAAAGGCTGAAGAAGATAAGGCAAGAGAGGAGGGGACAGTCATCAGACCTTGCTTACTTTCTTAAGGGGAGGGCATATGGTTACATATTTATATTTGTATTTATAGTGATCAATTCCCTGGAAATCATCAGCATTCTTTTATGGACAAGAGCATTGTTGTAAAGTGACCACAGGGCAAGTGACAGATTAAGGTGACATGAGCTATGGAGAGGTGAGGATAAAAATCTATATGAGAGGGATTTGGAATGCAGGACTGAAATGTCCGTGTATGTATTAGATACAAGTCTGTGAGAATTGCTAAAATAAATTATATTGGCTATATTTATAACCAGATATAATGGGTAGAGTATAGTCTCTGTATTGTTTACTCCTCATTGTGTAGAAAAATAGGTAGAAAGATTAAGAGACAAAATAGAAAGATGTATTGATACTGATGGATCTCTCACTCCCTTATTCCAGATACTCACGGTCCCCATTCCTGATTTTTACAGTCCTCATTCCTTCTTTAAAAATATTCCAAATACACTGTAGTCTCTGTTCCAGGTATTGGCTCTCTATCTGCAGTTACACCACGGCCTACTCTTCACAAAGCTTGTGGCTATGTAGGAGGGAACATTAACATGCAGTACTGAGAAATGTGAGACAAAATGTAGGACAAAAAGAGAGTGTCATGTTTTAGAGGAAATGATAAAAAAAACTGTGGTGAAGAAGTTAGCTCACATATGTAATTTCAGTGAAAATCAAAAATGGCAGTGAAACAGTACTGCCTAGAAGGGTTACAACACTTCAAGAGCTTTTCTTTGTTCACAGTTTCTAATTACTTCTCATATAAGAGTCACTGGAAGACTTTGCCTCTTTGTCACTACCATGAAGCAGAGAAGAAACATGGAGTACAAGCCTCATCTACTGAATCATCAACCATCCTGGAAAGGCTGTTAGACTTGTATGCTCATGGACATGCAGGATGGCTTAACTCATATAGTTTCCTCTTGTAAAGCTTGAAAACCTTTTCCATGGGGCCTATATGTAGAAGGAGAGAATGACTGTGTGCAAATTTTTAAATCACCATAACTACCTGGTGACATGTACAATACTCATAAAAACATAACCAAATACATGTACACAATCCTGCATGTGCACATATTCACACGTGCACACATATACACACAGCTAAATTAGTTTATAAAATATTATAATAAAGAAATACATTATCTGAAACTATGACACAGAAATCCAAAATAAGAATACACAAAGAAAAACCATATCCTTTTGTATTGAAATTGCTTGTTGACAAAAGCAGAATCAGCATTTCTATATTAGCATCGCCTGGGAATAATTACAATCCCAGCCACTGGGCTGCATTTCTTTGTGCTCTGATTTTTATATTGTTCCTATGTGGTGCTTCTTAAGTTTTTCCTTAGCATAATACATTAGTATAAAAGGAAGTAGACCCAAGAATCTGCTGTGATAGGTCACTATAAGTTTGTACATCGAAAATTATAAGGATATGTGGCTTGGAATATGGAAAAGAGTGTATTGTATTTCTGAAAACTTTTTTCTATGATTGCATAATTTTTTGCATCAATGGGTAAGCAGATAGAATCCAACAAAGAATATCTTATCATCATTTACAATTAGAATATTCAAATCCTGTATAAAAATATGAATGTGTTTGTAGGTAGTTGATTCTACTTCAAAATGGATGGCATTTTTTCAAGATAGTCAAACTATATTCATCATTCAAAATACAATAAAATTAACTTAATATGAATGCTTCCCATCTGAACAAGGACTCAACATTATAGGCTTGTGAACATAGTCTATGCTCATACATGTCCATATAAAAATGAGTATTTATATATGCATTTTGACATAACTCTAGTTGGATTGTAAGAGATTTTTCTTACCCTGTAATCCAATCAGATTGTGAATAACAACAGTCAAAATAGGGCTATGGCTTTTAGTGCTGTACCTTCTTTCAGAAATCTTTAGAAAGAATCAAAATAAAGGATTCAATTGCTATTTCAGTCTCTTTCAAAAGTAGGAAGCTTTCTCTAAATTGACTTTTAGATTACATTCCTTTAAGACACAGTCACTCACCAGTAGAAATCCAATGAAAGAAGGTGTATTTTTTTAAAATGCAAAGGTTCTTGTGTAAATACAGTCTGAGAAGCCAGACGCAGGAGATTATGTCTACCTTCTTTATTGCTGCCTGACGGACATAGTGATAATCTTTTCTAGATAAGTCAAGTGAAGGGTGATTGCAAAGCTTACTCCTCACAGTAATAGTTTCAGAAAACCTGACAGATTATGAGTGAATTAGACCAATCATCTACTTTAGTTGTCACAACAAATCTATAAGAGAAATACTCTAATTACAACCATTTCATAAGACATCACCACAGAGATTAGCTCCCTTGACTGACTTGTCCAAGGCCCCAGAGCAAGGGCATGGCCTCAGTGGGTTCAGGCTTTACCCAGGTTACATGCAAAAGACCTCCTACCTGTAGGTGTGGCATCATACTCTCCTACCTGTAGGCTACCAGGATGAAAGTTATGTAATTTTTAAAGTCAATTCAAAAAGATTTTCCTAATATCAGGTGGCGAACTCCCACCATGGATGAGAATAGAAAAAATGGGACAACTTGGAAAGTTTCTCAGTGTTTTATGGCATGTCAAGCACAACACGTATGACATCAGAGACACATCGCCCCTCCTCAAGGAAGCGCTCTTTTCTTCTTGCATTAGCCTTTACAGTAAACCAGAAATTCATGTTTTTGAATGGTTTAATGTGATATATTTCTTTCTAACAATCTTTTTTTTAGTAATTTATTCATATTAGATCTCAATGGTTATCCCCTCCCTTGTATCCTCCCATTCCTCCCTCCCTCCCATTTTCCCCTTACTCCCTTTCCCTATGACTGTGACTGAGGGGAACTTCCTCCCCCTTTATATGCTCATAGTCCAGGCATTTTATATATCATATCTCTGCCATCTTTTTGGTTCTCAAGTTTAGCTCAGGCTATTCACATCATAACAAAGACGAAGCAAATTAATATTTAAAGTTAATAATCCATATATCTGTTATCCCAAATGAAAGCATCTTTTATCTCACAGTTTTCTTGTAAACCAAGATGGTCAGTCATATTCACTTCTGGTCTAAAACACATAGGCCACCTAATTTTGATGGAAATATCTACACTTTTTACATGTATGCTACCACCTGCTTTTCCTGCAAAAACAATTCTCTAATTACTGCATTCACACTTTAGGAATAAGAGAATAACAGAAATTCATAGCTTTATACTTAATTTTCTGTCAGTTTACAGAATTGTAGGTTGGGGTATTTTTCAATCCAATAAAGCAAGGATAATTAAAATTCTGCTTGTTGGCATAGATTCTCTGTCTCTGTCTCTCTTTGTCTCTCTGTCACTGTCTCTGCCTCTTTGTGTCTGTCTCTGTCTGTCTCTCTCTCTCTCTCTCTCTCTCTCTCTCTCTCTCTCTCTCTGTGTGTGTCTCTGTGTGTGTTTCTCTGTCTCTCTATGTCTGTGTCTTTCTCTCTCTCTCTCTGTCTCTCCCCACCCCTGCTCTCTCTCTCTGCCCTGTGTGTGTGTGGGTGTGTGTACTATATACACATATTCCTGTCTTTCTCAATGTTGTCAGACCATGTTGTACAATAACTAGTGCAATCTTTTTTAAATTTTTTTTTTAATTTCTTATGTGTGTAGCTGTCTGAATACTGTCTGAATATATGTATGATACCATGTACCATATTCATGTAGGTGCCTGTGGAGGCCAAAAAACGGTATAGAATCCACTGGAACTTTAACTAGAGAAGTTTGTGGACTATTTGTCACAGATACTGGGAAGCAATTCTTGTTTTTGTTTGTTTGTTTTGTTGTTTGCAAGACTAGTTAGTTCCCTTATCTGCTGAGACATGTTTCCAGGATTTACAATCTAATTATAATTACAATTGGCACAAAAGGTATTACCAAATGTGGTAACCACACATCTTACAGTTATCATTTTAGCACAACCTTGGATTTGGCAGTATTAATATTTCCACATTAATATTAGTTTTATGTCATTCCTCCATTCTCATCATAAGATTGTATTTTGTATAGAAATACAGGTACTGCTAAAATGTAAGCATTGTTTCTTCATATGAGAATATTTATATAAGTTTACACTTGTTTTCACACTTGTTTGCTTAAATGAATAGAGGGAAATAAAGCTACCTTGGGTACTCACTACAGTGAACACAATTTTCTGTGGTTATGTTTCAATCTTGGAAAGCCAACCTGTCCCAACAGAGATGGACATCCCAGAGCTCAATAGAAACAGCAAATGTCTGCAGGCATTGACTGAAAACACAACTAGGAAGAACACAAGCTTATAATTCTTCTGCAAGTATTTCATCCCTCAGTAGGATGCAGCAACACCAGCGTTGACCTGAATAGCTCTCATGGGAATTGCAGAAAGATAGAAAATTAATACAAACTATGTTTTGACATCTGATATTACTTCCAAGCTCAAGATACCCATGGGTGGAAAGTGGAGTCAACATGTGGGAAATATGAGTGTTCATCTTAGAAAAACAGTTGGGATGCCATGATAAATAATAATATGTACAAAGCAGCTGCATATTTCATTTATACCTTAATATTTCAGATCAGTTATTGAAATTTAGTAAAACAATTATTGTAATGGCGTGCAATTGTATTTTTAAATAGTGCATTTAATTATTTTTAAATGATGTTGTAGTAATTGACCCACACAGTAGCAAGGTATGTAGGCAGTGTTTTCCCATGTTAAGAGTAATAATCAAGAGATATTCAGTAAATTTGGTAAACAAAATATGTTATCATGATCATATCAATCATAGTCTATAAACAATAAACATGTGTAAACCAAAATAGGCAATGAAATTTTAACTAATTAATTAACTTTGAAAAAAGTTTTGCCAAGATCTTTCTAGATACTTTTTATAAATTGAAGGGAATGGTTACAGAAGAAATAAGATGAAATGTGTGTTTTATTGAAAGTTGGTGGATAATTGCCCTAAACTATGTGTGACCCATTAACCTAGCCTTAATTCCCTATAGGAGGAGAGCAAAAATAACTTCAGAAATAAGATACCTAAAAGTCAAGATTCAACATATAACCTTAAATTTCCTTTCTAAAATTAAGCATTTCAGAAAGCAGTATTTTCTTTCTTTTAAAATCTATCTCATAAGAGATTTTAATCTATCTTGTATAAGGACTATACATTATGTCAATAGAATAACCAATCCTCTGGCTTGGTTTCTCTGAAGAAGTATATTAGACACAATAGCATTAAATTTCATCTCTTAGATGCACACTTTTAAACTCTTAGACACTGAGTCCGGCATCCTTACACCTAAAGGCAGTGCAGGGACCTTGTTAAAGTAGAGACTTGCACAGAATCTCAGAAATTATTTGCAAATGTATTTGCCACCAATTAAACGTAGAAACTTTCAGAATCCAATTTTATCTCTGACATCAAGGAATAACTTCAAGCAAAATCAAGTTACCTTGACACCCTGCACGTCTCTAATCGATTATTAAAGAAGAAAAAGGCCACCCCCCCCCCCGCCCCGTTTCACACACTCTTTTATTTTCCTTTCATTAAAGGCAGAACTATCAAATTTGGTAAGGAAGCCTCTGAAATGCCATTATCCCCAAATGAAGGCTCCCATCCAGGACACTTGCTTGTAAAACTAAGCCTTTCCCTGCCATAGATAGTCACTTACTGCAGTGCAGAATGTCAGCGCAGACAGTAAGAACTTTCCGTGCAGAGATTCCGCGCGATGCAGCCAGTCAGGCGCAGCAGCACTTACCTTAATTGAAATGCTCTCCGTGATCAAGTGAGAAATCCTTCAGATCAACCGTGAACTGGTGGGAAGATCGAAGTTTTCAATCAACACCCACAGAGTGGCAGCGTGCTGAGCTCCTTTGCCTCTGTTTATGCCAAGCTCCTTGCTGTCTGAAGGGAGAAAAAGATCAGCTGAAATCCTTGGAGATTCCCAGTGAGTAAATGAGGACTGAGCGATGTTTTCTAGCGGGAGTTTCTCCGTGAGCTTGCACTGTTTGCAGGCTCCCTAACTGCTGTGATGGACGCCTGTCATGTCCCTGGAGCCAGGCGGTATTCATTGACCTGATTAGCAGGCAATGCTCCCTGCGTGCAGCAAAGCACGCGGAGGGGTTGTGGGTCTCTTGGGAATCAGAAAAAGAACCGAGGCCAATTGAGAAACTGATCTTGCCCAGTCTGATAGATAAACTACAACTATGACTATAATTTGTAGGGTGATTTGCCACAGTGTTAGCCATTGCAGGACTTCTGCAAATCTGCTTTCTCCAGCTGATTTCGCAAGATGTATTCGTATTAGCTATAAGGTGCACTCAGACAATTACCAGACAGATCGCGCTGATTTGTAAGCCAAGCCTAAAGCTGAAACCTGTTTAAAGCAACGTGATGAAAGAGATAGCTGCATTTGCCTTTGCCCTTAGCCTGCTATATATATCAACCTTTGTCTAACTAAAATGACTTTAAAGGTTTATTACAGCCCTCCAGAGGGCAACTCTCTGTCTTGTAAAAAGGTAGTATTCATACTAAATAAGCATATCGGACAGTTTTTTTTTTTTTTTTTTTTTTCAGACACAAGCATACATACCAAGGCAAGCAAAACAGAGCTCTGCTCCTGTACTGTTTCAAACAGCATTTCAAATTAACATCACATTTACAGAAAGGAGTTATGTTGCTACCCAGAGTAACAGAAGGATCCATCACACCTAACAGAGACATCTCTTTTATTATCTGCTAAATGCTGATGGAATGAAAGAAACAGCAACAATGGTATTCGCATTCAAGGGCCTAAGTACCAAGCAAGTGTTAAATGCCATGAGGTATCTTTACCTACCTGCTGCTCCTCCTCATCTATCATGCACCCCTTCCCCCACTCCTCAGTATCCTCCACTGTCTTACACTCAAAGTTACTAGGTCCCTGGAGAAAGCTAATGCTCTGGGAAAGGTCACAGAACTGAATGTTGAAGCCCCAAATGGTTAATTTTTGACAGCTCTCACTTTTGCAGGAGAAAATTATGCAAATAACATAAAAAGAACAGATGAAAAAAGTCATTTGCATGTCTTGAGGGTGAGAAAATTCTCATTGCCAGAGAGGAAACTGACGACTGTCCTCTCACAATAATACTGTGTGACATATTCAGCATGCCTTCACCATGTAGGTCTCAACTGGGACATATGGCATCCCCTTGGTGTTTGGAGAGAGAAGAGAGAGAGAGAGAGAGAGAGAGAGAGAGAGAGAGAGAGAGAGAGAGAGAGAGAGAGAGAGAGAGAGAGAGAGCTCTTTTGCATTGCAGTATTCACATGTATTTTAGCAAACTCCTAAATCCGTATAACAAAAAGTCCCAAACAATAGGGGATTTGTTTGTCTTGTACATACCAAGTAAACTTTCCTTTTGATTTGTCTCATTAATAGATTAACTCTGTGATGAAAGTTCTCGCTGAAAGAGAACTGAAGGATGCAGCTGACTTCCTGTGGATAGGGCTGTGCTCCTACTGGGAGGCACAGATTTCTAGGGAGCCACCAGAAGGAGGGACTACTCAAGCCTCCCATGAAGAAGTCTGGTGCTCCCTCAACTGGTGGAGGGAGAGAGCTGAAGGTGAAAAACACTTGATCGATTCACTTCAGTAGAAGGAAACAACTTTTGCTACTCCTAAGCAGGAAGCACATTATCCAATTATAGACAGGCAGTGGAGGGCTCCAGCAGAAACGAGGCTCCTTAAATCGAAATTAATGCACCTTGCTCATAAATAGCAAACAGGAACCACAACTGCTAATTTCTTCGCAGAGTTCCAGCTAGATTTTAACGGTGCACTTACAAGTGATCGGTGGTCACATATCATGGCTCTGATGTGTAGTCTGTCATACAGTTACAGCACTCTGTTACTATATATTGATTAAAGTCCCATCCCGAGCAACTTCACTTAGTGACCTCTTTTTAAAACTTTTAAAGGCCTTAACACTGTTATTTTTTTTTTCCTGAACCCTGTCATCCAAAGATTATTATTTTAAAAAGGAAGGCAGGTATAGAAGAAACTGCCATTGTGCCAGAGATGATGGTTTGACTGAGTATCTAACAGCCACGGTCCATTTATACACTAAGACTTCTCATTCTCAAATAAGTTCTTTCACTATCCAATTTCTGCAGACAACTTGTCTTCAGTATGCATGATTCTATGGCAGACCACTAAGTGTTTTTATGTGACTATAAGAAGGAAAACATTCTGCTGTGGGGAGAGTGCGGAGAGGCATGAGCTGCGGGATGCTTGCTGCATCCCATGTGCTTCCTGCTCACTCCAGTTGTGACTCTTATGTATTAAGTATCAGGCTTTGCCCTGTTAACCATACTGTACCATATTTTAATCATTTTTTACAGAAATCATGTATTTTTTTTCTGGTTGAGTGGTCAGAGAACAATTTTTAGAAGTCAATTCTCTCCTTCCACAATGTGGGTTCTGAGGATCTAACTGCTGTGCTTGTACGTGGTCACAAACATCTTTACCATTGAGCCCAATATTATTTTGTTAAGTAAAGCATGGAGAATATAAAAAAAATTGATCAATGCCAAAGAGTCAGTATATAGAAAATATAGAGGCAGAGGAGTTTACTGTAACTATCAAAATTCAGTGAATACTTATAACATTTCCAGTTTACAAAACAAAGGGATAGAAAAATTATTCTGGCATTTTTCTTACATGTTTTATAATTGAATAAACACATCATTGCAATAGTTTTGCTTTTAATATATTAGGATAAAGATTATTGGAAAATAAAATTCAAAATAAGAGACTTGATACCCTCTGAGCATATAAAGGGGGAGGAAGTCCCCCTCAGTCACAGTCATAGGGGAGGGGAGTAAGGGGAAAATGGGAGGGAGGGAGGAATGGGAGGATACAAGGGATGGGATAACCATTGAGATGTAATATGAATAAATTAATAAAAAATTTTAAAAAATAAATAAACTAGCCTAAAGCTAAACTCAATCTAGTATCCCCTATATTTTTAAACTTCAGTAGCATATAGTATATCTGGTCAATTAAATATCTCAAGCTCATGTAATAGGCCAGTGAAGAGCGCAGAGCAACTGTAAGAGCCAGAGGAATAGGAAGTCTGTTTTGAATCAGTGTTCAAGACACGAAGGGAAACTATATTACCAAGTATCAAGCATATGGCTGTCTAAACAAAACTAGAACCACACCAATAAACACACCAGTATAGACTGTGAAATCTCCTAGGGCACCACCATAGATAAAGAGGTAAAGGCAATTAGCCACTACTAAGAGAGGGAGAATTACCCTTCCCCAGTGATAAACCTTCTAAGTGATTAATTGGTTATCTGATACCAAGTGGTCAGCCTTAAACACAAATACATACTTGAAACACAATGTGGATCAAAAGAATGTGTGTGCATGTGTACATGTGTGAACATGTGTGCGTGTGTGTAAATGGTTGCATATTGCTGTATGTAAAAATAATTATTAAAGAATAAAGACCATGATTTGAGAGGAAAAAATAGGGACAGAGGAGGAGATGGGGGGATAAGTGTAAGGTGAGGTAATGGTACAATATTCTAGTTTTAAAAACTGTTAAAGTTAAAAAGCACTATCATTTTGTTGGTCTACTCACATTCTCACATGTAATGATTATTTTATTAGAAAAGTGGGCATTTTGCCTGGCCCAACCCAAGAACACACCATGGGAGAGAACCAACCTCGGACACCATTAACCATATGCTGCTATACCTGCAGACAAGAGCCTAGCGGAATTGTCCTCTGAGAGGCTCCACCCCACACTGCCTCAAAACAGATGCTGTGACTCACAGCCACACATTGAGCTAAGCACAGAGAATCTAATAGAAAAGTGAGGGAAAAAAGAAAGGGACCTGGAGATGACAGGAGCTTCAGAAAAAGACCAACACAGCCAACTAACCCAGGCCAGGAGACATGAGAAGAGGATTTGCTCTGTCCTGAAGCAGTTTATGAGCTGGCGTGGGTGGGTAGGGGGGCTCCCCTTTTTCTGAGAAATAAGGGAGGGAAGATGGAAGCAAGGAAGGGAGGGTAGGACTGAATGGTGCTGAGAAATGGGGCTACCATTAGGAAGTAAAGCAAATAAACACACACACACACACACACACACACACACACACGGTTATTTTGTGGGTTGATGTACTCTTCCCTCCACCAGGAGTCTTGTCTAGTTAGAGGGTGTCCTATTCAGTCTCCATACCCCCTCTTTCTAGGAGTCTCAGTCCAACAGAGCAAATTAACTAGGGCCCAGAGGGGCCTTCAGATCTGAGGTACCAACCAAGGACCATACATGTACTGGACCTAGGCCCTCTATGTAGATGGGCAGCTCAGGCTACATGTGGGTCCACTAATAAGGAGGAGTAGGGACTGTCTCTGACACAGACTCAGTTGTCTTGCCTGACAACAGGGAAAGAGAAAGAACTCAGTCCTGATGGGGCTTGGTGGACTGGGGTGGGTGGGTAGGCAGCTACACTTTTCTCAAATATAGGGGAGGGGGATGAGGTAGGGAGGGTGGAACAGGGAGGAGAGGAAGAAGAGGGCAACAACCAGGATGTAAAATGAATAAATAAAGAAATAATTTTTTAAAAACTTAAAAAAAAGAAAACTGGACACTTCAAAAATGTTTACTCATATTGGGTTTTATTGTTTGGTTTCTCCAAAACGCATAATGTAATAGCAGAAAGCAAAAGTATTATGGAGTTAAAAATGTCTAGATTGTTTAAGTTTTATCTAGAAGTTTCCTAAACCAGTCTTAAATATAACCACTTTGTCTTCTTTGAAATTGCTAGACATATTCATAAGATTTCAGAGAAATGTTGTGACCACAGTTTTTAAATATGTCTGATAAAAATTCTGTCTATAAAGAAATGATGATCACTAAAATTAATTCAGTCTTCAAGCTGCCAGTAAGTTTCTTACCTATTATCACATTTTATTCTTACAGGAATCTCAAAAAATAGGTTCTCTCAAGTATATTTTATCATATTTCCATGACAGGAAAATGAGAAATAAAAAGGGCAAGTACTTGTCCTTTGGACTTTGATATTTGCTGAGAAACCCAATGGTCTCCTTTTCAGGAAAGTGTTATTGCTTCCCGCTCTCTAGTAAACACGTTCGTCTGAATTGTGATGGAGTGAAAGGCATCAAATGGGTGTGTATGTTCAATTACTCTTTTCCATTTATTTAGTTTTGTTCCAGCATTTAATGAAAGAAACATTATCCTGAGCTCATTGATGAGTTTACACTTGATGAGTATTTGGATTTTTGCTTAGATTTCTCATGCACTTTATGTGCACCTGGAATATGCTAATTTTCAAAATGATGGTTTTAAAGTCTTATGTTAAGCTTATATTTCCACATGACTTTATATTCAAATGTTACTTCCTTGTACTTTTGTCAATTTAATAATCACCTGGAAATAAAGACCAAGGCAATGATGATGTTTTAAATATTAAAAAAATCAAACAAATACATAATAATAACTGATCATGTAGCATCTGCCGCAAACTAGTACTATCAGAAAGATATATTCAGGTTACCTATAGATTCTCATAGGTTACGGCAATTTGTACTCCAGTCTAAATCACAGAGGCTGAATAGCTATATTTACTAATATGTAAAGGATATTTTTCACATTATTGAGACCAGCTTCCCCTATGTACACTCAAGAAATTGGGAAAAATAATGTAGCAGGGGGAAAACACTGTACATGATATTGCAAGTTTTGGATTATAGGTAGATTTCTTCCACTAACTGGCTTTATAATCTTCAGACACTTAAAAAGCTTACAGTTAATAATTTCACTAGCAAATGTGAGGAAATTAAAGTATATTATCATTCACATTTCAGCCAGCTCCAAAATACATTATCCAACTAATAATTTGTAATATTCTTTCTACCGTCTGTAGAAATAATCAGGCAGTCAAGAGCAAAAGGTTATACACCAACACATGTTTTCTCCCCTCTTATACCTTTCCATATCCCTCACAATTTAGTTGTTTCATGCAGTGAATAACGTAATAATAAGAATATTTTGATTTCATAGTTGAAGGTAATTTATGAATCAAACATGGCGTTATGTTGTGTATAGAGTATGTGGAAAATCAAGGTTATATGTGTTATTTAATAATTTTTAAACAATTATAATTTTTTCAAAAGGATTTAGGAGATTTTATCTGACTAAATCAATGCTTTGTTGTAGTTATTCAATTTGTTGTCATAGCCAAAAAAAACCCAAAAAAACAACAAACAAACAAAAAACCCTGGGGTCATTCTAATTAACATGATTAGGGATTAGCTTAAAACAGAATACATACATAAAGAATAATATACATGTGTTTTAAACCAAATTTTTTACATTCATAATAAAATAATAAAAAGAATATTGAATCTTTAAAATGAAAAAGACTCTAAAAGATATATTTTTCTTGGCGGTTTAAACTTGTTTTCTCACAATTATTATATTTTGTGTTTTTATTGATACTTATTAACTAAATAAAATGAAAACATGACATAACAATTTGAGAATAATATCTAGTATTAAATTCATTCAGATCCAGTGCAAATTGCAATGACTAGAAATATTATTTCAAATACACACCATACACATTTTATTTTGAGTAATTAAAAAAAATAACTAAACACCTGCCCATTAGAATATATGTATGTCTATTATTTACTATGAAAATGGGTTACTATTTTATTGTTTAGCATAACTATTTTGGAAGATGTAAAACCCACAAAAATTGGGCTGGAGAGATGGCTCAGAGGTTAAGAGCATGCCTGCTCTTCCAAAGGTCCTGAGTTCAATTCCCAGCAACCACATGTTGGCTCACAGGCATCTATAGTGAGATCTGCTACCCTCTTCTGGCATGCAGGCATATATGAAGGTAAAGTACTGTATACTTAAATAAATAAATATTTTTTTAAAACCCACAAAAATTGACTCTAATGTGGAAAGGTATAGAAGTGTAAATATGGTAACCAGTACCAGAAGAATCTTTTGTGGACAATTTTCTTAGGGTACCAAAAATATCTTCATGGCCTGATTTCTATTTTAATAATCATATGATGATGATGATGATGATGATGATGATGATGATGATGATGATGATCACGATCATGATCATGATGTTTTCGAAGACATGGTTTCTCTGTGTAGCCTTGGCTGCCCTGAAATCCCTTTGTAGGGATTTGGCCTTGAACTCAAAGAAATTCACCTTCTCTTCTTCTAAGAGTGCTGGGATTACATGCCTGCACCAAAATGTCCAGCAATATTATTATTTCTTAAAGTCAATACTATAATTATATACCTATTAGATTTGTTAATCACAATGAATAGCAAACAACTAGTATTACTAAATCCTGGCAGGGAAGGGAAACACCTACATTTCCAATGGTTGAAGAGAATGAAACTATAGACTTAAGTTGAACTTACATATTGGTAATTTATTAAGGAATTAAATATTTGGCTGTGTGATGTAGCTGCCCCTCCTGAAGTCATTATTCCAAATAATACAAAGCATGTATTTATACACACGCTTTTGCACACAAGTGTTTGAGTATTCATAATAGTTCAAAAACTGAATAATGTCTATGTGCTCATCAAGAGAGGAAGAGGTGAGCTGTAATATTGTTCTGGACTGGAAAACTGTTCTATAACACGCCAAGGCGGGGAAACTGGTTACATGATTGAAAACTGGATTATCATTTGATTAAGTCAGTGAGGAAGAGTCAGAAATAAACATAACTACAAAAACCTATATTTATATAAATTAGCAAAACTATGTGTAGTTATTCATTAGGATAGACAGTGGGTAAGCGATTGACTCAATGATGGTTATGCTCGAGTGGAAGATGAGAAAGATACATAGAAACCTCTCTGGATGATGGAAGTTGTCGATATATTGCTTCTGGATATGGCTTTAAGGATATCAAATTCTTTTAAGACATATGTAATTTATAACTTTTTGTTGGGATATGTTGCCTTCCAGTAAATAAGGAAAATTGTCATTTATTCCTAGTTCACCATGAATAAAGCATCACAATAATTCAACTATTAGTATCTTATCATGTCTATAATAACATAAAACTTCACGTTTTTACCTATTTTTTCGGACTTTGGCGGGGCATTAAAGTGTGTGTGTGTGTGTGTGTGTGTGTGTGTGTGTGTGTGTGTGTGTGTGTGTTTAAGTGTAGTTGCTGAAGGAGGCAAGAAGAGGGTGCCAGATCCCTGGAGCTGTAGTATAACAGATTGTGATGTGCTCGGTATAGGTTGAGATCCAAACTCAGGTCCTAAGAAAAACAGCCTATTATCTTTTTTTAAATTTTATTTTATTAATTTATTCATATTACATCTCAATGGTTATCCTCTCCCTTGTATCCTCCCATTCCTCCTTCCCTCCCATTTTCCCCTTACTCCTCTCCCCTCTGACTGTGACTGGCTGGGACTTCCTCCCTCTGTATATACTCATAGGGTATCAAGTCTCTTCTTGGTAGCCTGCTATTCACTGAACCATCCCTCCAGCTCTAATAATTTCCTATTTTCTAAGAAAACTGTACGGAATAGGAAGTAAAATTGCCTGCTTTGTATTTCTAATGATTCCACAAATTGTACAAAGCATTCCCCATTCAATCACAGTTTAAGACAACTTTAAAGTTAATGTCCTATCGAGATAATAGTTTAGTAAAATTTTATATAGGGAAATAAATGCCATCTCAGAACAAACTGTAAGGGCAGTGAAATGCTTAATTGCTTCCTGATACATATATCACTGTCCATTTGTTCATAGCTCTTCTATACCATGTACTAAAATACCATCCTAGCACATGTTCAGCATCTATTCTACAGTGATATTATATCATAGAAAAACAATTGTGCTTCTTGTGCCTCTAACTTAATATGACAGGCTGTAAGATTAACATAACTTACATAGCATTATAAACTTAAGTTAGTTATAGAGTAGCTATCAAATGATCTGTCTTATTCTTATTTACATGTAAATCTGTCTCATTCTTATTAATAAAATAGGATGCTTTACTGAGACCTTGGATAACTCTAAAACCTCCATTCGTAGGCACTGATTGTAATGCCCAGTTTCTTCTGTCAACTTGTTCTTTTTCACTACTTACAAAAATCCATAATTTGCTGCCACATCATAGGGAATAGATATCTTTTATCTGCTTTGTTGACACTGCTTATGTATTAAAATGATTTAAACTTCCACAATTACATAAAGCTGCATATAATTCAGGATATTGAGAAGAACTTGAAAATACTTTCACTGTAGCAAACATCAAATAAGCAGCAATGACAGAACAGTGCTGAAGACAAAGGTTATTTGGTGGGTTACTTTCTAACACTAAAGTAGCACAGCAGAATGGTACCTAGTAATCCTGTATCCGTGGGCTAATTGTGTAAACCAGACTTTTCTCTGTTTCTTCCGATGAAAATAAATGATGAAATGTGGTTTGGTAATTCCCAAGAAGTAACAATCATGATTGACCTTAGAGGTACATAGCTATGAGGAAATGAAAAATCCATGAGGTCTTACTAGATATGACTATAACAATAACCAGAAATTGAGGCTAATGAGATAGCTGAGTGGGAAAAGTGCTGGCTGCAGAAGCCTGTTGACCTGAGTTTCGTTCCCTAGAATGCAGGGTGTAAGACAGCAATTACCAACAGTTGTCCTCACACCTCCTCAAGCGTACCATGGCAAATGCATGCACATATGCACAGGAATTGCACACATACAAACACACACACACACAATAAATAAAATATAAACAATAAGCACTCTAAGCACTGCATAAAACACTAAATGAAACTAAAATAGAGTTGTAAAGATTAAGTGTTATTTGGATATAGTAATAAGTAAATTACATATTATGCAATATATGAATCCAGGGAGAATCCTCTGATTTAACTTTAATTATTTTAATGAAAATTTTGAATAGTGTACTATCCAATTTTAGCAAGAATAATAAGAATACAATAAGACTCTGCGTGGAAAAGATCAGGGAACAATTGAATATTTTAACCAAAGGCCAGGTTTTATGCCCTATAACTTTAATCACAGCAGTAAAAGGCAGAGAAAACCAGATCTCTGTGTATTTAAGGTCAGCCTGGTCTATATAATAACATCCGTGGCAGCTAAGGAAAACCTATCTAAAAAATTGTCTATCAAAACTTTAAAAAGATTATATAGCTGAGTAGTATTCCATAGTGTAAATGTATGACAGTTTCTTTATCCACTCTTCTACTGAGGGACACTTAGGCTGTTTCCATGATCTGGCTATTATGAATAAGGCTGCTATGAACATGGTTGAGCAAATGTTCTTGTTGTGTGCTGGAGCATCTTCTGGGTATATTCCAAGTGGTGGAATAGCTGGGTCTTGAGGAAGCCCTATTCCCAGTTTTCTGAGATAGCACCAGAAATTGTGATGGGCAGATTTGGGCCCAGGGGTCCTGTTCAAACTGTGGCACCAGCCAAGGACAATACAGGCCGTAAACTTCAAACCTCTACCCAGATCTAGCCAATGGACAGGGCATTCTCCACAGTTGAGTGGAGAGTGGGATATGACTTTCACACGTACTCTGGTGTCTCATATTTGACCATGTCTGCTGGAGGGGGAGACCTGGTGACACTCAGAGGAAGGATAGCAGGCTACCAAGAAGAGACTTGATACCCTATGAGCATATAAAGGAGGAGGAAGTCCCCCTCAGTCACATTCACAGGGGAGGGGAGTAAAAGAAAAATGGGAGGGAGGGAGGGATGGGAGGATAGAAGGGATGGGATAACCGTTGAGATGTAACAAGAATAAATTAATAAAATTAAATTTAAAAAAAGATTACATATATTTGAAAATGTATACATTTGTCTGTGTGGAGGAATGTAGACTAACTATACAGATATTAATGAGAAAATACCATGTTTTCAGCAATTTCTTGTAATTCTGGAAAAGTAAAAAATCTAAATTGGTAATATTGTTAGGTATTAATATGAAAGTTTCATAAACGAATTATCTATTAACATATTATCAAAAACATTTTACTTGAAAAATAATTCTATACCTGCATTAAAAATCTGGTTATATAATACATGTACACACACACACACACACACACATATATATATATATATATACACACACATACATACATACATACATACATACATACATACATACATACATTTCTAAGAAAGTTAGACTTGGTTTTGGAGGTTTTGAAAATTAACATGTGCCTAAGTATTTGCTAAGGAAAATGAATGAAAAGATAATTAGTAAATTGAAATTTCTTTCCTTTCCAGTAATATTTTGCCTTTTGTGGTTACAAGTAAACACCAAGGAAGAGGAACTCTTTGGGCAGAATATTGCAGGAAAATATGGGTGGATCATTTCAGGTTAATGAATGCCTGCTTTGTGTATGTTGTTGTAGATACTGATTGTCCCACTGACAGTTTTAAAAGTTGTTTACAATTGTGACAATTCTTGATACTTGTGCTTCATTCCCAGTGACATCTATGCACAATACTCCATTTCCTTCCAAAAATAATGGGAAAATCAGGAAAACAGAAAATAAGTTTTAATCCCAGAGGGATTCTGGAGCTAGTGGAGAGTGGTTAGACTTTGAAGAATCCCTTGGCATTAATACAGCCATGTTTGAGCACATTCTGGTCACTGTTGTTTCTACTCTGCCTAGTCTTACCTGTTACAGGCATGGAAACATACTGATATTTGTATCAGAACTAGATAAACAGTATCATTTATTATTCCTTTTTTACATCTGTATCCCACATTTTTGGATGATACATGACATCCTCAATTTTATTACTCATAAATGTTAGTTTACTTCATAGCTATAACAATAAATGAACATTTTATTTCTAAAATTATCTCACTTATAACTATACATCATTCCCTTAAGTTTATCTGATGCAGTATTATTATATCATGTAAATGACCTGAAATGACAATATAATTATATCATTTTAATTCTTTATTTTTCCTCCCAACAACTCCTCCCATGTATAGTCTTTCTCTCACAAATTCATAAACCTCTTTTCTCTGATTCTTGATAATTATCCTAAATATAAAATATAGTCTACTTAGTTCATATGTTATTTACATGTATAAGTTTTCATGGTTGATCATTTGGTATTGGACAACAGATTGATGTGCTCTCTCCTGGTGAATACAATTTCCCCTGTTCTCAGAATCACTAAGTTGCCTGTGGTTCTTTGTCTAAAGTTGGTATCAACAGGATGTTCTCCTCCATTGGAAGAGTGCCTATTTTCTGCCATCCTTGTTCTAGTCTTGTTTAGACAGTCATTATGGTGGCATTTTATGTGCGTAGGTCCATGACTATTCTGGAGTATGTAGTCTCACAACAGACTTCCTGTTCCTCTTATTTTCACAGTCTTTCCACTCCACCCTTAGTCTAAGTAACAGGAGCTGTGTTTTTGATGTATCCATTGGCACTGGTACTGTATGGTTACATGTCCTCTACATTTTGAGCAGTTGTGGTTTATTGTAATGGTGTCTCCCTACTGCAAAGTGAAGTTTCTGTGATGAGGGGTGAAAGATGTGCTTATCTGTGAGGATAAGGATAAATATTAAAACAAGTTTTTAACTATGGTGCTTTAATGAAGTCACGGTTTTCGATCTTCTTCAAGATTGATGACCTAACTTGGTCTGTGGTAATTTGCTAGGATTTGAGTACTAGGCATGATTTCCATGTTGCTGATTAAAACAATCACTACCCATTTCATTGTCGAATTCGTAAAAAATTTTGTCATATTTTGTAAATAGAAGTGACTTTCCTTTCCTCACTTCCTCCTTTCTTTTTTCCATTCCTCCCTCCTACATTTCTTTCCTAGCTGCTTTTCATCTTTCCTTCCCCCCTCCTTTCTCCCTTACCTGTCCCCTTCCTTCCTTCAATCTCCCTTCCTCACTCCCTACATTCTGTTTACCTTCCCCTTATGCTAGCTTTTTTCCTTCCTCCCAGTCAATACATGAAAGATCATTATCACATGTTGCTTAGTTTTGTTCAGGTGACTAATGTCTTTAGATCAACATAGAAGTTAGTTCACTAGGACTTACAAGATTTCTAAATTATACTATTGTATACTTCCACAATTAAAAAGTATTGATTTCTTTTTGCAGGCTTCCTAGGAAGTTAACTTGACAGTAATATTCCACCACTCACATATCCCAAGATTTCCTACTGACAGTGGTCAAGAAGCATGTGAAGATGTATTGTATATTGACATATTAACAATTCTGTTAAAAAATCTTCTAAAAATAAGTCAAAAAATCTTCAATCACGCGTAGTTTTTTGTTTTATATAATGTAAAATTCTTTTGTGTAATCAAAAAATTTTCTTGGTACACCTGTGAAACCATCTGTAGTTAATTTAACTGAAGAAAACAGATCTCTACTTATCAAATTTAATTTTAAAATCTCTTGATTTTGAAGATCTGAGGCTTACCAGACATATTTTCTTGTCTTTAAGTAAAAAAATCCCATAATACTTTGATAACTCTGAGTATTTAATGTAAGCACTGGATAAAAGATATTAAGAAAATATTGAATCAACAAATGATATTCTGCCTGTTGAATAAAGCATTGTATTTGCATAAACAACAGACCTTTTTGCGAGCCTATCCCTTTCCATTCTAATTAAGAGAAGCACAGAAATATTTGTCGAAGATTTAGACTTCCAAATGCTTCTCATCTGCCCAGGAGTATGAAAAACAACCCAGTTCACCACACCAGAACTACTTTCATTTAGGAGAGCTTTCTCAAAGGGATAACAAAACAAGAACTATTTAACTTTATTATATAGTTTTTATTTTTATATCTAGAAACCATGATTTCAAATGAAAAAACAAACCACTTACTATTTTGAGATGCCTTTTAGTCTTTTAATGTATGTCATAATTTATAATGACAAGCCAACTTTACATTTTAATTGGATGTCTTCTGGACTCAGCTTACATTTGTTCACTTTAAAATGGATTAATTTCATTTAATAAAATTGTGATTCTGTTTTAGAACTCATTTTAAGCTCAGTACTATATCTGTTAAAATATATGAATTATATATTATTAATCAACATTTCCTGAGACAATAATTCACAATTTATATTTTCATTATAATTAAAACATACAATTTACTGTGTTAATGAGATAAGGTGAAAGACATTGAGTCTGTTGCACGATGGTTGATTCTGATACAACTAAGTTTCTATATTCTAGTATTAATACATGCAAATAAGAAATTCAAATAATTATGAAACCTGTTCCAAAACATGATCAGGAGCAATTTAAACTAAACATATGTTTTAAACAGTGTTTTAATTAATTATTATTTTTTTTTGTAGTCTTGATGATTTCTTTTCTTATCTGTGTTTGATGGAAAGATATTTTCTCCTCATATGGAGAACTATGATTGATTTAAATATAAACAGTGGGAGAAGAATGAAGCTTTTCTGTAAACAGGACTCTAGACTGACAGGCTAGTTAAGGGAAGAAAGCATGGTAAAATCCAAAGGCTTTAATGCAATCCTTAAAATTAATTCTGCAGTATGGTAGGGATTCTAGTTAATGGAGAGAAACACAAATCAGCCTCAGCTGGATGAAATTGGTGACATAACACATTGTGATACAGAAGCATCATGCTCTCATTTTACCGGGAGTGATCTCTTAAATCTTTTATTCTTATCACCTCTTTCTATCCTTGAAATTTTTACAGGACTATGAGTACATAAGCAAAAAAATATGTGAAAAACTACAACACTTAATAATAAGATATCATAAGAGATGAGTTTAAATAATTATTTGACCTATATATGTATATACACAATTTTAGCATTTCTTAAGAAGGCACATTTTCATATTTTATGGAAATAATTAACTTTGACTATTTTGTACTAAAGAATGTAGCACATTTAAAACATCTGTATCATAATTTTTGTTTTATTCACTACTTCCAAAGCTAGTTTTCATGAAACCATTACAAAATGGCAGAAGAATATTCTGTTCATCCTAACTCAAAACCTAATGCATTTATTAACTTTTAAAATTTTATAACATTATGTTCTATTTATAAATATCAAAATACATAAAATTACAGGAAAAATATCCTGAGATAAGCCAATATGTAGAGCCTTATTTCTTGTGCTCCAATAAAAGAGTCTTAAAGGCTGTCCCACCTCAGATTTGAGAAATTTGTAACTGAAACACGAGCTCACTGCTGAACTATGGAGATAATTAAAAGCCACTACCCTTTAGGTACTGTTGTTGAATTTGGTATGTTAGCATTTTCTTAGAAGAAATTCTTCAGTGCATATAAAACCATTCCTTATGTTTCTATGTGTAAATCATTTCCAATTATAGGCAGAATATAAATAAGTTTTGTGACCTCAATGCTGAATTATGACATTTATGGGAAGAAAGCTTAAGGGAATGTGACCTTCCATGAGTAGAATACTCTTATAATTCCCTTAGTTATAAACATAAATATAAAAGGGAGTCGACATCCTCTTCCATCCCTTCTAGCTAGTAAAACAAACTTAGGAGAAAATTAGATTTTTTAAAATTTTATTTTATTAAAATATTCATATTACATTGCAATGGTTATCCCCTCCCTTGTATCTTCCCATTCCTTCCTCCCTCCCATTTTCCCCCTACTCCCCTCCCCTATGACTGTGACTGAGGGGACCTCCTCCCCTTGTATGCACTCAGGGCACCAGCCAAGGACAATACAGGCCGTAAACTTCAAACCCCTACCCAGATCTAGCCAATGGACAGGACATTCTCCACAGTTGAGTGGAGAGTGGGGTATGACTTTCACACGTACTCTGGTGCCACATATTTGACCACGTCCCCTGAATGGGGAGACCTAGTGGAGATTTGATACCCTATGACAATTAGATTATTTTAGAACATTTGCTTCAAGTATTTATTATCATTAACAAAATCAAACTTTACATAGAAGATGGTGGAATGGTAGTATAAAAAGACTCGTCTCACCAAGAGTCGCAATAGGGTGTCCTCCCCTCTGTCCCACTTTCCTGGTAAGTGAAGATTTTCATGGGACATGCCCCTTGGGCTAGTGTCCAGATATAAGTGAGTATATACCATTTGACTCTTTTTGCTTCTGGGTTAACTCACTCATTATGATAATTTCTAGTTCAATCCACTTGTCCACAAATTTCAGGAATTCCTTGTTTTTAATAGCTAAGTAGTATTCCATAGTGTATATGTACCACAGTTTCTTTATCCATTCTTCTACTGATGGACATTTAAGCTGTTTCCATGATCTGGCTATTATGAATAAGGCTGCTATGAACATGGTTGAGCAAATGTTCTTGTTGTGTGCTGGAGCATCTTCTGGGTATATTCCAAGGAGTGGAATAGCTGGGTCTTGAGGAAGCCTTAGTGCCAGTTTTCTGAGATAGTGCCAGATAGATTTCCAAAGTGCCTGTACTAGTTTGCATTCTCACCAGCAATGAAGGAGTGTTCCTCTCTCTCCACATCATACCTAGAATGTTGGTGTCATTTGATTTTTTGAACTTAGCCATTCTGATAGGTGTAAGATGGAATCTCAGATGTGTTTTCATTTGCATTTCCCTGATGACTAAGAATGGTGAGCATTTCTTTATGTGTTTCTCAGCCATTCAATATTCCTCTGTTGATAATTCTCTGTTTAGTTCTGAGCCCCATTTCTCAATTGGGTTATTTGGTTTGGTGATGTTTACTTTCTTGAGGTGAGAGAAGCATGGGAGAATGAGGAAATAGAAGGATCTAGAGAGTCCTAGAAACCTACAAGAAGAACATTATAATGGCAGATCTGGGCCTAGGGGTCCTCCTCAAACTATGGCATCAGCCAAGGACAATATGTGCAGTAAAATCCGAACCCCTACTCAGATCTAACCAATGGATAGGACATTCTCCACAGTTGAGTGCAGAGTGGGGACAGACTTTCACATGAACTCTGGTGCCCCATATTTGACCACGTCCCCGGGATGGGGAGGCCTACTGGCACTCAGAGGAAGGATAGCAGCCTAGCAAGAAAAGACTTGATACCCTATGAGCATATACAGGGGGAGGAGGTCCCCCTCAGACACAGTCATAGTGGAGGAGAGTAAGGGGAAATGGGAGGGAGGAAGGGATGGTATAACAATTGAGATGTAATATAAATAATTTAATAAAATACATTTTAAAGAAAGACTCCTATATTTTTTGAATTCCTATGTACTTTTGAGACATCCCAGCATAAAAATTAGGGCCTAAACATGTCCTAAAATGCTATGCCACATGACATGCCTTCCATAACTCATTTCTCTCTTGACCACTTTTATTTTGATGTGCATTCTCATATAATATGTTTAGGATGGGTATAAGATTGAAAGTGTTGGTAGAAGGGAAAATGACAACATTGCTTTCTTTCTGTTTGTGATTTTTCTTGTCTCTTAATTATGTTTTTTTAATTTTTACTTTAAAACAAATTTTAAATTTAAATATATTTTGGTCATATTCTACCTCTCCTCCAATTTTTTTTCCAGATCCTCTCCACCTCCCTACCTACTCAACTGGAAGTTCTTTCTCAAAAAATAAAATTAATTAAAAAATTTAAAGTAAAAAAATTGAACTAAACCCCTTTTGATGGATTGCTGTATGTCACCCTGACACAAGCAAAAGACATCTGAAAGAAGGAAAGCTCCATGAAGAAAGTGCCTTCATAATATCATGTTGTATGAAGGTCTGTAAAGCATTTTAGCATTTTTCTATATGAGTGATTGATGGGAGAAGTTAAAGACCATAATGAGTGGTTCGATCTCTGGGCTGCTGGTGCTGGGTTCTACAAGAAACAAGGCTTAGCAAGCCATGAGAAACAAGCCAGCGAGCAACACCCAACCATGGCTTCTGCATCTCTCTTGCCTCCAGGTTCCTCCCTGTTTGAGTTCCTGATCTGATTTCTCTGATGATAAACATGACATTAAAGTATAAGCCAAAAATCTCACTTTCTCTCTAATTTACTTTTTGTTCATAGATTTTCATCACAGGAATAGAGACTGTAACCAAGACATCCCTCCAAAACAAGATAAAATAGCACCTCAAAAGAAAACCAACGGACAAAGCCAACCAAACTTACAAGCAAATGAAAACCTCTGGAGTCCATCACATTTTGGTCAACTGTTTTTGAACATGAGATTTACCTCAAAGCTGTTAATGTGCCATTCTCCAATTTTTTTTTAAAAAAATTAAACTCAAGTAAAGCAACTTAAACAGTAGTTTTAGCAAAATACAATATGATGTTGTACAAGTTTTATACTTATGTATGGAAAAATGACAATAGAAGCATATCAAAAGCCTGAGCTTTGAGCAACTAAGTCACCGTTTCTCTCACAATAAACACCTTGTGTGTACAGTAAAGAAAATTGCAAGTCATCATATAGTAAACCCCAGTCTGAGTGCAGGTTGTGCAGGCAATATTCTATGGTATTGTCAGTTATAGTAAATCCTAACAGCAAGGATTTCTAGCCAGCCCTCATTAGAAAATATCTATCAGAGGGTAAGGGAGGTGGGTTTCAAAGACAGAAGCAGAGAGAGGGAAACCTTGAAAACAGCCACTTGTTAGCATTGTCTCAGTCTCCATAAAAAAGCAAGTTATGAAAAGTCATCTTTAGTAATAGCCAGGGTCCAAATCAAGCAATTACACCAACCCTTACTCCTTAAAGACAAGCTCATGAACTCTGGTGTCCCATATATGACCACCTCCCCTTAGTGGAGAGGCCTAATGGCACTCAAAGAAAGAATAAGCAGGCTACCAAGACAAGACTTGATAGCCTATGATCATATAGTGGAGGAGGATGTCCCGCTCAGAAATAGAACTAGGGGAGGGGAATAGGGTGAGGGTGGAGGGAGAGAGGAACAGGAGGATACAAGTGATGGATAACAATTGAGTTGTAATCTGAATAAATTAATACAATTAAATTTTAAATAAAAAAGAATATCCCATATACCTTCATTTCATACTGTTGGTTTTTTTTTGTCAAATATATTTTATACACATTTTCTTTTGAGTATGATAATGCATTAAATGAGCAAAATAATATTGAATTGTCCATGTAAAGGTGAAAATATAAGACAAAAATAAGGTTATGAATGAGATAACCTCATTTTATTGAATCTTCTGGGAGGTTATTTCAATAATAATATTCAAAGTAGTAAACTATTTCAGGCTTCTGATACATAACTGTCTTATCATCATTAGATATATAGATTCATAATATTTTTTCCTTGAAGTTAGCATGTATTTTTGAATTTGGTAAAAAGATAAAGTTCAGAATGCTGTTCATTTTTTATATAATCACTTAAATTTCAACCATTTAAAATGTAACACCCTTTTTCGTGACTCATACTAAAATAGACAGAAAGTCATGAGCTAGTTTGTCAACCCAGGTCTCTGCCAGTCACGATGTACTCTTATCCGCAAATAAATTATGGTATCTTGGAGGGGAAATTGTGATGACTCTTGATTTATAATCATACATTATGCAATGACATAATTCATTAAAACTTTAAAACATGATTTGTATATTCTATATACAAAAGTTTAAAAACATGTTGAGAGCAAACTTTCAAAAACATGACTTTCAAATAAAAATCTTGGCATAATTTTATGCTTCTTTCCACTGGTAACCTCTTATATGTGTTTGTATGCATGTGTTGTATGTTCTTGTATTTGTGAAAGAGTGTGTATATGCATGGATAATCACGCACAGGCTGGAGTACAATTTGGGGCATTATTTTCTTTTATACAGAGTCCCTTTTTATGATGAGCTCACCAGGTAGACCTTACTATCCAACCAGTATGCCCCTTCTTAGTGCTACATTTGCACTTTGTTATGGCTTCTGGGTATCAACCTGACTAGCTTCCTTGTGATTTCTTCCTAAGCACTTTTTATACAGAGGTAACTCCCTTACAGTGGTATTTTGATTCTGATGTTGTAAAGTACAATAAAGACAGTAAATATCTTGCAGAATTTCCAGAACACACCCAAGGTATTCATTATGTGCTATTTCACCCTTAACAGGGTAATATTTTACCCTGTCTGTGATGTTTCTAGAAAGTGATTAGTTTAAAAGAAAGTTACCAAAATAAAACCAAAGATCATGAGCCACCAACCTTTTAAACCTTATTATATTTTATATCAGAAACAAAGCTTTCATTGTTGTTCCAACAACACAGGGAACCAATTACTTCATGTTCCGAGATACCAGGGCTGTATCTCTGTGGATAAATTATGAATTTAAGCCCATGATACCAATTATTTAATACATTTTAGTGGCATATAAAAATCACAGAAAGGGGTTACTTCTGTGTCACAAGCTGTTTATATATCCTATTTAGTTTCTAGGAAATATAATTCTCTTTTTAAAGGATGATCTTATTGATTAAATATTTCTGTAGATAAATGGATAACCTCTCCTTTTTCCTCTTATTTTCCGTCTTCAAAGTTACCTAGGAGAAAAATAATGTCATTTTTTACGATAAAGAAGGATGTATGAATTTCAGGTAACTGCAATAATTCCTCAAAGGGGTCTATATATAAGAATAAACAAACAAAAAGTCTCACACAGCAGCAGGCAAGTTACAAGATAGTCCCAATTTAATATATACTCTTTTTATAGCATAACACATTAGAAATATTTCTTTGGAATATTAGCAAATATGGCTTTGAATGAAATAAATATGCTTGATTGTGATACCATGTACTTTCTTGATCTGATTTTCAAATACAATCTGAATTTACATGCTGTAAAATATTAGTTTCAAGATATACACATATAATATTAATTTTATCATTGATGTCTACTTAAATTTCTCATCAAATTAGAGTGTGTTGTTGAATAATCTTTCCTAGCATGATGCTTGATTTTTTTCCTTATGCTAAAAAGAACTTGTGGATATAATTTCACGACAGTTTAATGTGCTCAACCATTTGTGGAAGTCCATAGACAAAGTAAAAAAAAAAAACTGTGTGTGTTTGATAGAGTGTGACATCATTTCATAAAGAAAGATAGTATTCTTGTTGTTTATTTTTATAATACAAAGACTAAGGCATAATGTTGCTCACAAGTGAACTTGGCGCATATGGGCTCCAGAGCAAGGTAGACAAATATTAATTTCGATGTTGCTGTGAAAATACTTTTTAGATGAGATTAAAGCCTGTAATTAGTAGTCTTTAAGTAGATTATCCCTGATAATTTCAGTGGGATTGAGTGAGTCAGCTAAAAGTCTTTCAGAGCTTCACTGAAGCTTCCCTGAGGAGAAGAGAATTCTGTCTGAAAAGCAAATTGAACAGTCCTGATGCGTGCCTGCCCTTACTGGAGGCTCTGCCTACAAATGTTGACCTGTCCAAGACAGCCTTGATATTTCCATAATTTAGTCAATTACTGAGCTTCATCATATGCATGTATTTATGCATGTATGTGTGTATTTATGTATGCCTATATGCTTGAATGTATGCATGCATGAATGTTTATATATTATACGCATAGAGTATATGTTGAACTATATCACTAGAATGTCTTTTTCCTTGAGATAGACCCATCTGATGCTTCTGGATTTTCACATTATTAAAGATTTAAACAATCTCTGAAAAATTCCCAAAGGGGAAGTAAATCATTCATTATAGTAACATCAAATACATAATGGATTACCAACAACAATAGCAGAAGCCAAAGCTAAATACCTAGAGACCTAGAGTAAGACTTAAAGTAGAATAAGGAATGAAAGTGCTGGGCCCAGATTACCAATTAGCTACAAACTAGAAAAGAAAGGAATCACGACACCCCTGTTGATTATTTACCACTGTCCTGCTTTCATCATTTATTTTATAGGCATGTGTGTATGTGTTGATGAGTGTGAACTCAAACCTCAGTGAGAAGATGACACTGTGTAAGATGATCTTTCTTTCTTGTGTCCTTTCATTCTCTGAGTCCCTCTTGAGTTATAGTTTACCATAAATAAGGGTATTTTTCTGGTAGGATTAATATAATTTAATGTATTATTTTTTTTCTTTTTTTTTATTAATTTACTCTTGTTACATCTCAATGGTTATCCAATCCCTTGTATCCTCCCATTCTTCCCTCCCTCCCATTTTCCCATTATTCCCCTCCCCTATGACTGTTCCTGATGGGGATTACCTCCCCCTATATATTCTCATAGGGTATCAAGTCTCTTCTTGGCTACCTGCTGTCCTTCCTCTGAGTGCCACCAGGTCTCCCCCTCCAGGGGACATGGTCAAATGTGAGGCACCATAGTACGTGAGAAAGTCATATCACACACTCCACTCATCTTTGGAGAATATTCTGACCATTGGCTTATTTTAAATGTAAGGTTTTCTCCAAGTTAGAGACAGAAGACACTAAAAGCTGAAGATGAAAATAGTCTGCAGTTCCCTTACCAGTGCAGTGGGCACCTCTGGAAATGAACATAGTATTCAATACAATACAAGAGATTCCTAGCTGACAGAAAGCTGAAAGGCAGAGACAATTTTCCATAGAACCTCTAGTAAAAAGTTTGATTGCAAGTTGGAGTTTATTCTTGAGATGCATAATAAAAAAAAATGCCTTGCAAGCTTGCTTTGCCATTTCTACTTTAATATTGAGGTAGCATATTGAAATACAAATGTAGTAATTTATGACAGAACATACAATATCACTGCAAAACACACAACTTTGCAATACACAAGGCACTCATTGTTTCTCATTTTATTTCAAATTATATGATAAAATGGCCATAAATAGATGTGTGCTAATTATATGAATGAAGACAGTACAAAAAGGAACCATGCTCCTGATCTTCACTGCTTTTGACTACTCTGCCAGCCTTTCATTCACACGGACTCAGCCTAACAGATATTGACCATAAATAATCCTGAGTACTTCCACATTTTAAGATAACATTCAGTGCTTCAACAATGACATGCATATTATAATTTATTTAAGTTTTTGGTCTAAACAGTTAAAAATACCTTGGTATGCTAGTTAGCTTTAAATGTCAACTTTACACAACCTAGAAATAACTGTGAAAGGATTCTCAATTGAGAAATTATCTACACCTGGCCCGTGATCACATCTGTGGATTTTTCACTTGATTGGTTTTTATGTGTAGCGATCCAAGCCATTGTGCAAGACACCATTTCATGGCCTGCACATTGGACGTGACAAGAGTACATCTTATAAAAGAATAAGCTTCCTGAGCATAAGCAGCAAGTGAGACTATGCTCCTACTCTCTTTGCTTGTGATTGTCAGTGTGACATGAGGATATGTTTATTCTGTATTTATTCTTTACTTTTAGTGCGCTATAACTTGGAGGTAGAGCTACTGTCTTAACTTCCCAAATATGATAGACTGTAGATTGTAATCTCAAGCCGAGTAAACTTTTGCCTCTCCTAGGTTGATTTTGATAAGCGTTTTTAAAGCAACAACAGAAATGAACCTAGTATACTACTTTAATCTTAACCAAGGAAATTGGGATAATAATGAAATGACACCCAATAGCTTTATCCTCAGTTAATCAGAAACGAGATAAGTAGAGTTTTCCAGAAACTTTTACCTCCTCTGATTTGCACTCAGCTCAATCTACATTGAAAATCCTGCTATACCAGGGAAAGCAAAGCACCTGTGGTAAGAGAGGTGGAATGGAGATAGGATTATTGGACAACTAAGTGGTCCAAAGGTTAAGAATCAAATAGAAACATTAGGGTAAGTAAACATGTACCAAATGAATGATATTTTGAATTACAAAATGCTAGCAATGATTGGATTGTTGACATTTGGAGGATGACTTGCCAAATAATTATTTGGTTTGGCTTTCAGGGCCTATCTTGCTGTTTTTATAAGCTTGCCAATGTACCATCTTCACAGTAAAACAGTGGAAGCAGGTAGAGTGGAAGTGTCAACCAGTATAATTTAGATTCTCTGGAACATTTTGTGAGTGGGAAAATGGAGTCTCTCAAGGCAATATAAATTTTATATAATTATTTATAATACAGCCTCTTTAATGTGTTCAAAACACTGGGAAGCTTCAAAGATAAAGAAACAAATCCTGTGAGAAGGTTAAACTACTAACTAACCATCTAATTCCTGTTTATTTTATATGTAACCACAACACTGATGAAGCCGTAATGGTCTCATTAAGCACTATATGGCTGAAAGACCCAGTTTGCAGTTGACAGCAGATTAGTGTGTTTTAACTGACATGCTGCTCTCTTTAAATTTTTCATAAGTAAAAAGAATGTTCCTGTATTTGTGACAAGGATGAAGTAGATTATTATTAACATTCCAAACCTTTCATTCTTTTCAATAAGTGTATATTTAGATATTGCTGGAATATTTTCAGTCTCAAATCAGTTATTTAATAATTTTTGGTGAATTACTTTACTTTCAAATGCCAGTTTTAAAATCTGTAATACTGGAACACAATGGCATTGTATTTAGGATACTTGTATAGATGTTATAAAATAATACCAACAATATTGGACCAGTATAAATTTATCTAAAGCTTCCTCTGCACTCTCAGAATGAGCTGGATGATCTATTTATTCTATTTAAATTTATTTAAGTTAAAAATACATTAAAAAAACATTATTGTCATTGACCATATATTTTTTCTGTTTTACTAGTGTAAGCACCATTTTTCAATAATAGTGCTTTCTGCTTTCTACATTAATTAATGCAGCTTTAATAAATAGTAATATGCATAAAATAGATACAAATAGGTAAATATAAAAAGAACATTAACCACAAAAGTTGAATGACATGGAAATATTTCCTCACTCAAACTATGAACTATATTAGGATTAGAAAGTTACATATTTATTCTTATTAAAGGAAATATGAAGGTTTCTAGAATTTTAACAATTAATAGTGGATATGATTATCTACTTACGTGAACATTTTATTTTTGGTTTCAGAAAATATGAATGAATGAACCAAATTATTCTTACAAAAAACTATGAATCATTTACCTTTCTCAATTCTGATCCTCATTACGTATATTTTTATCCTGAGTTTGAAGAATTTTATTCTGTACTCATTAATAAAAACATAAGCATGATTCTAATTAGCCTGGGTGTGCCCTAGAAATCCACAAATCCTTTCATTAGATATAAGAGATGAATTCTAGTCATCACCTCTAAATGTCAAATTTATTATATTCTTGAGGTGAAGCTATTCTTCTAATTAAACTGTATACTCTACACAAGACATAATTAAAGATAAAATATTAAAAAAAATACCTTGCTTCTCTATAGAATATATATACATATATGTTAATAGAACTATTTTTACAAGTTTCTTGAAGGTTTTATTTATCCATTTTTACAAGGATTGTAACTCTGAATTTAAATAGATGTTTTAATATTTATTTCAATAAATTTATAAATTTAAGTCCTGGCATTAAAAATAAATAAAATAAAGTAAAAGCAACTTTGTCTGATGGAGTTGAAGATCTGGTAGCTTACTTTTATAATGAATCTTAGTTGTTTATGGGTTAAGCTGTTTTAAGGTCTTGATAGATGTTTTATGTTGATAATGATAAGATATGATGGAAATTGATTTACATTCAGAATTTTAGACGCACCAAGATAAGAAAGATGTTTTCTTAAAGGCTGCCACATACAAATAGCCAAAACATTAAGAATGTAACATTTTTATAATTCCTGATTGTGTCATGATTCTTCTTGCTACAGGCAGTTTATTGTATATATGTGTAATAATATAAATGTATATGTAAAAAATGTTTTTAAAAAAGCCTATTCTCCCTCTTAACACCAGTCCATTGCTACAGAATCTTCACAGGACTTTTTATTTGGACAATATATTGCCTTTGTAGTTTTGGTTGTTACTTTACTGTTGTCCAGATCCATTATCATGACACTCTCTCTTCTCATTCCCTGAAGTGGAGATGAGTATTTCTGCCTATCGTTTTTACTAACATTCTTCTATCACCTCAGTGATAAGCTATATATTCAAATAACTCAGAACAAAGAATCTTTTAAAAGTTCTTGAATTAATCTCAGAATGCGTGTTCACTACTCAGTTAGTTATTTGGAGAAGTGACTGGCATTGTGTTGTTTAGAGGCAAAAATAATATGTGCTTGTATAGCTTAGTATACACGTGCTTACATCTCTTACTCAAAAGGACCCTATACAAAAGGACCCTTATGTTTGTCAGACAATTTTGTATTATCTAATTTTAGTCCATTGAATTCTGGTCCTTTAAAAAAAACTTCACTTCAATTCATCTCTTAAATGAGTGCTATCCTAGAATTAAGACCTACTCGTTTAAAGTTTGGCTCCAGATATTAAGATATTTAATTAGAAATTGAAAACAAAATGTGTGTTTGAAAACTATATGAATATTCTTAGATTAAAAACCCCAATTTGTTAATGAATATATGATGATAACACTGATGTACACACACACACACACACACACACATACACACACACACACACACACACACACACACACACACACACACATACACAGAGACGGGGGGAGGAGAAGAGACAGAGACAGAGAGAGAATTATTACCATTAGTAAAATTCTGTACATTTTAAAAGTTGAAAAACAAAAACAAATCTCTGAGAATCCAGTGAAGGAAGCTTATTATTCTCCCCCTCCTTCTGTCATATAGTGTTTCAAAATGTTGGCTACATTTTCTTTTTCAGTATTCTGAATATTGTATAACATGTTCCTGAGAAAATAGTTTCGGACCAAGCAAGTTTGTTTTGCATCCAAAATCTTATGACGCATTTCACTAAAAGGCAAAAGTCTCTAGGAAGTATGCCACATTAAGGAATTGCACATTTTCTTTCTTTTCTCCTCTCACTTTGTTGTAAATAGGCAGGAAGCTTAATGATTTACTATCTTAGAATATATATTATTATTAGACTTAGAAAAGATGAAGACAGGAAGACAACTGGTAGAAGGATAAAAGAAAATGACAGATTATGGTGGGTTTTTGTCACTTTAAATAATCGCACACTTTTATACTGGCAGGGCATGCAAATTATAAAAAAATGTGATTATATTCTAGTAGAACTGCTGATATGCCTCTAAATTATGTATTGATGTTGAACCTAAATTGTCACAATTATGAAATTTATTTCTTCTTTTTTTTCAGATTTTATTTTATGTTTTTAAAATATTGTATTTCTAAATATTAACAATATTAAATTAACATTTAATTTCTTCCCGTTACATTACAATAAAAATATGGAATGGAATACCTTTTATTTCTTTCATTTTTAAACATTTCTTATTTAATTAATTTATTCAGTTTACATTTAAATTGTTATCCCCTAACTTGTATCTTCCCTTTCCTTCCTCCCTCCCCCTTTCAATCTATTCCCCTCCTGTAGGCCTGTGACAGAAGGGGACTTCCTCTCTCATCATCTGGTCCCAGCCTATCATGTCTCCTGCTGGTAGCCTCCTTATCTTTTCTCTGAGTGCCACTAAGGCTCTCCACCAAGAAGAAGTGGTGAAATATGGGGCACCAAAGTTCATGTCAGAGTCAGTCCACGCTTCCACCCAATTGTGGAGAATGATCTGGCCACTGGCTAGATCTGAGTAGGGGTTCAATAATTACTGCATGTATTGTCCTTGGTTGTTGCAGTAGTTTGAGCAGACTGCCCTGGGTCGAGATTCACCCATGATGATGTCCTTCTTGTAGGTTTCTAAGACCCTCTGGATCCTTCTATTTCCACGGTCTTCTTTACCTCTTTCAGGTGCCAATAGGGAGTCCCAGTATCTATTCCAAACTCCAGCTAAGTGAAGACTTTCATGGGACATCCCTTTTGGACTCGTGTCCAATTATAAGTGAGTATATAGCATGTGAGTCTTTCTGGGTCTGGGTTAACTCTCTTAGGATGTTCATTTCTAGTTCCATCTATTTGCCCGCAAATATCAGGATTTCCTTGTTTTTAATAGCTGAGTAGTATTCCATAGCGTAAACGTGCCACAGTTTCTTTATCCATTCTTCGACTGAGGGACATTTAGGTTGTTTCCAGGTTCTGGCGATTACGAATAAGGCTGCTATTAACATGGTTGAACATATGTCCTTGTTATATCGTGGAGCATCTTTTGGGTATATTCCCAGGAGTGTCAATTCTTATAAATAATTAGAAAACACTAATGTCAAGGACTGTGATAAAGGTATCCTGTTTCTTATCCACACCCCTGGTATTTGCATCCTAACATTAAACTTTCTATAAGCACGCAGCTCATTCTCGCTGTGGGTGTATGGATGTGAGAACATACCGCTAAAAGAAAACCTTACTTATGCACAACTCCCTAAGAGATTCTAGCAAATCCTCGCTTCTTAGCCTGTTCCGGCGTCCAGTAAAATAGTGGCATCTTCCCATGCCAACAGTTCACTAGTAAAACTGTCATCAGTAAGTCAGTGCTACTGCTTTTTTACTGGTTGACATAAAAATAAAACAATATTAATGTGAGTGATCAAACACCAAATGCCATTTTTTCAGTGTCAGAATAGTGTTTTATAGAGAGTCTCCAAAGGTACGGTATTTTTTGAACAAGAGAAACAGCAACATTTTATCAGTGTTGGGGCTATATTTTTGATAGTGAATGATATAAGGTTGGACAAGGGAAACAAGATAAGGCCTATAAATTCCAAAACAGCACAGAAATGTGACTTGTACTTTATCAAAGTTTAGGCTGGACTCAATTGCTTGACACTCATCGGTACTACAATCACAGTGAATGCAATCCTGCATGTACTCTGAGTGACAAGTGCATTGTCCTTAAAGTATCACTTGTTATTACATGTACACAAGTTGAATTAGGTTTTTTTTGGGGGGGTGGTATTTTATATAGGTATTTTATTAGTGCACATCAATTATTAATAATAGTTCAATTATGGCACTTTATATTAGTTATTTTATTATATTATATCTCACTACCATATTTCCTCATCCCACTTATATTCATATTTTAATATTAAGATAGAAAATAATGAAGGGAGCATAAAGCTGGCAATTGCCAATTTCTCTGTTTTGAAAGAAGAAATCTTACAGACTTTCAAACTCCTTTGTCTTTTAACTATTAACTTCAAGAATATTTGAAGTGTTTATCACACAATAAAGACAAAAAAGGGAAAATAGAAAAAATTATATAAAATAGAATTCTTTCTGTTTTGCCTTATTTATAATATATGTATCTATTGTCTGTCTCTGTGTCTACCTAGCTTTCTATCATGTTTATCATTTTCTTTAACAAGGGGCACAAAAATGTAATATCATGAAGCACATCAAAAAATAAGAAAAAAACAAAATGAAAAAAGATAAATGATATTACAAAGAACTCAGAATGTAATAGGTTCACATAATTTGGAAAACATGAAGTTAATGTGTTTGTACTATATAATTGCAGCTACAACTAAACTCTGTAATCCAGTAAAAATGACTTGTAAAAGAGTTGCATATTTGTAAATTCAGTAGGGAGCAGGAGAAAGTCAAAATGGTTCATAAGCACATAAAATAACATTTATTCCTCCTAAAAGATTACATTTTACAGTTTTAAAATATGTGATTGATACAGTATGTTGTAAACTGATGCTGATTTAATCAGCATCTTGTACTTGAAAAGTCACTTAAAATCATGGTGAGAAAATAAATTTAAATATATATGTATGTCTATGTACGTATGTATGTATGTATGTATGTATGTATGTACATATGTATGTATGTATGTATTTGTACAGCATCAAGGACATCAGCACAGTAAGGTATTTCATGTGATAATTAATGTGCACATGGAATAAGAAATTGTTCGCACTTTTATTGAAAAATATATTTTATGGTTTTGGTCCTGACCCTGCGTAAATACCATTAGTGCTTGTACAGTTGAACACTGTGGACTCACAGAGGTGGTTAGGTTTGACTCTGTTAGTTATGCAAGTGCTATAAAGTCCCGCATCTCCCATCCAACCACAGCCAGAGCTGAGGAAGTGAGTGTGACTACATCTGACTTTAGGTAAGGCTACCAAGCATGGCAAGACTCTCTCAAACCACAGAGAAAGCTGCAAGCCAGAAGAGAGGTCTTAGGTGTCATAGCACACTACCAGCTCCTCGGTGGATAATCAGATACAGCCTGTGACACAGAGTACCTGTGCCATAAAGGGAAAGGACATCTCAACTTTACTATGAGTTAGTCTTCCTCTGAAGACTGTACATGCCGCCTATTAAGAAAACTAAGACTAGAGTGTTAAAAATAAACGACCCAATGTAAGACGGAAACACTCAATGCACTCACTTCTCTACGTTCAAGTCCTAGCTCAGATCCGGCGACAACATGAACAACCAAGATAGGATACCTTTTCCATTAACCATTAACCACACAATAAAGGACTCTAATGAAAATAATTTAAAGAACTTCTAAGGAAAATGAAAATAACGTTAAAATGTCAAACAAGACATTAATATACCACAGGAGAGCAAAACAAAGAGATGAACAAAGTGAAGAAGTCAATCTCATATATACAAAAAGGTAAACTTGCTGAAGAAGCCACAGACTGAAATGATATTGGAAATAAAATAACTCAATAAGCCAAGTAAAAACATCAGTGGAAACTCGTCTATAGAATGGACTATGTGGAAAAAAGGGAATGCGAGGAGACAGACAAGATAGAGAAACTGGATTACTCAGAGGAGGTCAATGACATGTTTTAAAATAAGTATGAACACATTGTGAGTGATCTCGGAGACACCATGAAAGCAACTAACCTTTGAGTTCTGGACATAAGCACACAAGAGCAAAGGCAAACAGGATATTTTCAATAAAATCACAGAATAAAATGTCTCTGACCTAGAGAAAGAAATGACTGTCCAGGTACAAGAGGCCTACAGAATCTCTAAATAAATAGAAAGGACAAGAAAAGAAAAACCCACAACATGTCACAGTCAGAACTTTAAAACCACAGAATATAAAAAAGCATTAAAAGCTGAAAGGGAGAAACATCAAGCCACTTATAAAAGAGGGCCCATCAATATATCATTTGATTATTCAACAGAAACCTTTAAAGCCAGAATGACTTTGAAAGACACATTCCAAATACGGAAAGACACCAACTTTCAAAGCACAGTATTATATACCAAGGAAAACTCTCCCTAAAGTTGTAGAATAAATAAAACCTTGACAGGATAAAAAGGAATTTATGACCACTAATCCAAACCTTTCTCACATGTTGAAAGTAGTATTGTGTGTTGCAGGAGGGCCTTATTCACTGTGTTTTCAGAGCTGACTTCAGTGCTCTGAGATCTGGTTACAGCCCTCCATGGGCATTAGTATATATGTTTAGCCACCTCCAGTATCCATGTGGTGAAAGGAATGCTCCTCAATTATGCCTGGTTGGTTGCTAAAGTTGCTGACATCCTGGACTGGCCAGAAGAAAGGTGGTAGAGCTAGGATTCCCTGGTTTGGAATCTCAGGAGGACTACAAGAAGAGGAGGAGAACATAGACAGAGCAAAGACAGAAGGTTGCCATGGAGTGACCAGGAGCACGTGGCTTAGAGGGCCTAGCTCTGAAGACTGGCTTGTTGGAGCAGAAGCAGCCAAAGTGGAAAATGTGCCAGCAATGGGAATACTGGATGGGAAGCAGACAAATTAGTTTAAGGGGTTGATATCTTCCCACCCCTACTGCTTTAAGGGTTATTATAAACATAATGAGTTTCTGTGTCTTTTATGTGGGAAATAGATTGTTGATGAATAACTGCTGCTGTAATAATATCCCATATTAATAAATACATACAGAATAAATAACTCATTTTACAACTTTAGTCTTAAGATAAGGATAAATCCACCCAATAAGCCAAGGGCAATAATTAAGCAATCATATATGTCTAATCAAAAGAACTCTAATAAAATCTAATAAGAAAAAGAACAGAATTTAATACACATTGTCCTGCAGTAATGGAGAGAGTAACAAGATATAAATGGATGTATGGGTGACATGGACACCAAGGGGCAATCAATTGTTTTCAAATAGACTTAAAGCTCACTCAAAAAAGGAAAACATTCATGGTACTATAAACTTTGACAAGAACTAATGGGTAGGGAGCTCACAGATTACAAGGGGGAATCTATTACTATTACTTTGTTAAATGTGTGTAACATTCCAGAATCCAGTAACACTTTGAAAACGTCCCTTAGTTTTCTAAAATTGCAGTTAGTGATAAAAATCCCAAGTGAATAAGAATATGATAAAATAAAACAATGTTGAAAGAAACATGAAGACATGATATATTTGGACTTTTGCAAATTGTATTAAATGCTGGAGATCTAATTTTTAAAGTATTATGTTGAAGATTTTCTCCAATTTTATGTACAAATGTGTTACCCTCAAAATTCTTAGAGAAACCTTAATCCATAAAGAAATGGAATTTAGGGTCGGGGCTTAGGGATGTAAATATTCATCAGTAACATAGTAAGTTGTAACTGGCAGAACCAGTTTGCCCTATGAAATTTAAAGGGAATATATGGCAACCTCAGATAAAATTCGAGGCCTATAATGGCTGCATGAAATACTATTTCATAAAACAAATGTAAATACTTCAATTAATATTGAAGAAAACTCTATATAGTTTTGCTTATTATACCTATTATTTTCATTGGAATCTAGTATATTCTACCACTTGGTGGAAATGTGTTGTTTTAAGGTTTTCCTTGGATATGTAGACTGTGTGCATCAAAAACTCTTTCCAAACATGGCTAATATAATGTCCAAATGACAGGCTTTCTTTACTCACCTGTTTTGTGGATCTGTATCTAATTGCAGGAACAGACCCTCGAAGCTCCTTGATCGACATGAATCTGAGTGTCCATGACTGAGGAGCAGATCCACTACTCCAGGGAGTGTTTAAAGTTTATTCTGCTCCAAATCATTACCAGATAGAAACATATGTTTCAACTGAGGAGCAATTCTCCCAGAGTTTACATGGATTTAACAGCCAATAAGCATCATCCTTTGTCACCTATGTGGCTATTCAAGCGGCCTGATAATACACGAAGTATTTCTGGTAAAAGTAGTGAGAACATTAATGAAACAACCCATCTGTCTTCAAAACTTGATAAACGTAAGAACTTGAGTTCAGAACTGAACTGAATAAAACAGAAGCTTAGGCATTTTATACACTAGAGCTCCTAATATCAAATTGAAGAGAGCCTGACTACTACAGTACCTCAGAAAAAAGAAGGAGAAAAAAAGATGACTGAAATACATTCCCATTCTTGGTGCTTATTCTAGTCTGATTCATCTAATAAATTCATAAAAAGACATCTGCAGATTCAAACTATAAAAATAACTTTAAACCCCTATTTGCCAAGAGGGGTACTTACATTTTACACTTTCTTTTCTAACATTGATAAATTACAACAATAAGAGCTTTACTATATTGCATTTTCATCTAATCACAGGATAATGACCAATTTACTCATTTGAGACAGAGGAGGGCATTTGAATAATCCAAATCCTTAGTAGCCTTAGGTATCAATTAATACCAAGAGTTTTAGGCACAAAAGAAGATACTGAAAGCATTTTTTCTCAAAATGACTACTTCTTAAATGCAAATAGCAGGGAGAGAAAATATTTTTCCCATTACCTCTCTTTTAAGTAATACTATTAGGGAAATTGTTTAATGTCTAGCAATTGGTATGGTAGATTAGTAACACATATTTTAGTCAAAGAAAGATGCATGATAATTTAAAATGGTAAATTTGTAGTTCTTTCTTCAGACCAACGACTATCTCTAGAGTTACATCTATGATAAAAAAAAAAAAAAAAAAGGGAGGGAGGGATTCTCAGTTACAGCTTAAACTTTCCTTGAAACCTTGACATTTGTTCTCAGCAAAAAAACTTAATATTGGAAACTAGAATTTGCATAAAGTGATTCTCAAATCAATTCTTGATCATGAGCTAGAAGTATCATTAAACAAACTAACCTGAACGATATGAATAAGTAACACTGTGACTCAGAGCCAGCTGGAGAAAACAATGCTGAATAACAGTGAAATTCATTAAGATGAAAGAGAGACTGTGACAATCTCCTCACAGATCTGCCGTTAAAAAAAAAAAAACCCAAAACCACATGTTAAAACCTAAATCGTGATTACATTGCTCACAACCTCTTAGTGAAATACATCACCTCGAAGGAGATGAACTGTCTAGATGGTCCAGCGCTCAGGCTTGCAGGGTCTGTAATTTAACAGGGCTGATTACATTTGGCTGTAAAGAAAGCTTAAGATTTTGGATGGTGATACTGAACGGCCAGAATGATGAGCATTCCAAAGGAAACTGAGCATACTACATCAGGAAGTGAAGAAATCAATGTTTGACAGTGAAGAGCTAGTACATAACAAACAAGAGGACAGAATGACATGTTTTCTTCCTCAATTTTGAATTGTTTTGTAAAAGTTTAAAATTCATGTAACTTGTCAGGGGAGATTGCTCAGTAACAGCCCTCATGGGAAAGCAGGAGGACATCAGATTTAGTCCCCATGTCCACAAAGAGAGTGAGCCTGGTCTGTCTACTCCTAACCCCTGCATTCAACAGTGGTGAGCATTGGGTCTTAAGAGCTTACAGGTCGGCCAGCCTAACAGACCTTACGGCTAAGTGAGGCACGTAGCAAAAGGAGAAGATATTCATTAACCTCCCCTGGCTTCTACATGTACCTGAATAGCAAATATGTACACACATTTGCACGCACACAACCCATGCGCACATGCGCATGCATGAGCTCACATGCACACACACACATTGTGCTTTATAAAGCTGAAACAAATTTAAAAGGAAGGGAAGTAAACAAAATAAAAACACGAAAAAGCGAAAGACTAAGTCGTGTTTCCTTGATAGTGTCAGGGAATGTCTTGACACATAATGTTTAATTAAAGATATAATAGAAACAAGGAAAGAACTATGAAGTTACAAAGATCATTTTTTTCCAGGACGGTAGCAAGTGTGTTAGAGATGTGTCCAGGATGGTAGTGGGACATTCTGCTGGAATTCACACTCACTATTCTCACCATTTGCTAGTATACACATTTTGAGGTTCTACTTCATAGAAGGGACATCCTGCCTAGTTCTCTTGTAACCTTATCAGACCTTAGTTGTGAGGTTATAGGCCATACCGGAGGAATGTTTGTTATTTGCATAAAGAGTGATGCTTCCAACATCTTGCTTAAATACACACACACACACACACATATGTATACACACACATGCACACACACACACACACACACACACACACACATACACACACACACATATATATCCAGAGACAAGTGTTGTGCTTTATTTTCCCCCACAGAAGCTTATCACTACAGTCTGGGAAGGCTGAAGCACAAATAATAACCCAAAGTATTAAGATTAAGTGATGATTGAGCACTGGTCTGTAATTGAAATGCTGCAACTTCCTCTCTAAAGTTTAGGTACCATCATGAAATGGGGGGGTAGAAAAAAATTTAAGTCGTGGGATTGACGATGCACAGCAAAAATGGCATGGTCCATGCACTGAAAAAAAAAAATGCTGCAGCTGTAGTTATTTGAACAAAATCTGTTGAATCCTGAGTCCCTTCAACATTTTATCATGGATGAGCAGGGAACCCATGAGTCCTACCATTACCTGAGGAAGTGTGCACAGTTAATTGTTTTGAGGGAATGAGGATCATTGTTTTTAATCCTGTAGACATTAAGATGTTTCCCTATCTTCATTTAATAGCTTCTCATTCACACACACTCTCATTCATCCCAGTGTGTCATACACAAAAATAAGACATGAGAAGTATGAGAGGAACTGAGGGAAATAAGATTTCATCAGCAGCACAGTAGAGGAACAGAATAGAAGAAATAGATGGAGGGAGGTGAAAACTACTACTAAAATCCATTGTTTTCTTGAATAAATGCAAGTAAAGTGTGTGGTGTGTGTGCATGTTTGTGTGTGCACTCATGCATGTGTGTGTAAAAATGATGGAGACAGTTTTAAATTTTGACGAATGTCCAGTGGTCCAAACCTAAATGCACATATTCATTGAAAAGAGGTGATAGTGATTACTTCACAGTTTGGAAGCTGTTTTCCCATATTGCGATGTAATGCATTTGTAACAGACAGAAGATGTAGAACTGATATTCAAGATATAAGCTCAGCTCAGATGTGGGGATAGGTGACTAGAGGTGGAAAGATGGGAATAAAGAAAGCACACAGTATTGGCTAATCATATGAATCCCAGGATTTATCTTGATATGTATTTTACGTGAGAGTATGCAAGAGCCAATCTGATTTTTAAGTCTAATTTTCACCAAAACTGTATTTTGAAAGTTTATACATTAAGTAAAAAAAAAACTCAATTTTGACATTTCATTTACTAGATTCATTAATTAATGTGAATAGAAATGGTTATTAATGACTTATCTTAGACACTAGAGAAAAATGCATTTCTCACTGAGACATAATATCATCCTTAATAGTCTGTCTAATTTACTTTATTTAATAGTCTATGTAGAAGAAACTCTAAACAATGATTTCAGTTCACCAAAACATTTAATTACATCAGTTTATAATAAAATAGAATAACAACAAATAATGATAATAAAAGTCTTACAGTTTGATATTTAAATGAATAACTCATATTGGGTAAAATGATTTTAAAAACTTTTGATAATACATGATAATTTTTTTTAATTTTTAATATTTTTATTTTATTATTTTATTCATATTACATCTCAATAGTTATCCCATCCCTTGTATCCTTGCATTCCTCCCTCCCTCCCATTTTCCCCTTACTCCCCTCCCCTATGACTGTGACTGAGGGGGACTTCCTCTCCCTGTATATGCTCATAGGGTATCAAGTCTCTTTTGGTAACCTGCTATCATTCCTCTGAGTGCCACCAGGTCTCCCCCTCCAGGGAACATGGTCAAATATGAGGCACCAGAGTACGTGAGAAAGTCATGCCCCACTCTCCACTCAACTGTGGAGAATGTTCTGACCATTGGCTAGATCTGGGTAGGGGTTTAAAGTTTACTCCCTGTATTGTCCTTGGCTGGTGCCTTAGTTTGAGCAGGACCCCTGGTCCCAAATCTGCCTATCATAATGTTCTACTTGTAGGTTTCTAGGACCCTCTGGATCCTTCTACTTTGCTATTCTCCCATGCTTCTCTCATCTAGAGTCTCAATAGGATGTCCTCCCCTCTGTCCCAGTTTCCTGGTAAGTGAAGACTTTCATGGGACATGCCCCTTGGTCACAGGATAAATTTTAAATCCACCATTATTTTAAAAATGAACAGGCTATGCCACTTTTGATAAATCAATAAAAAAATAAAATAAAAAGTGTCATTTTACATCTGTCAAAGCCAATTTCTGCATTTTGTCCGGATGGAATCCTCAGCCTAATAAACTCTTATCCCCACATAGCTTTAAAATTTCCTGGCATTGCCTAGAAGAACATCATGCAAACACACACTTCATCTGAGGTAAAGCATCTGCAACTCTGGAATATAACTTTTCCCCATATCCATAATATTATATTAAAATTTTTCCATAATGTTTTAAGACATGGAGTATTATTTTATTATAGAATGTTATTCAGGAGAAAATATGCAGCTAAACCTAACCAGTTCTGAGCCATGCACAGAGGTGTGTTATTTGATATACATTTAAATCCAAAATTATAAAATTTTTCTTGAGTCATTATGTTTATGTGAACTCCACATGACTAAACTTAACTATCTACATTTGTATGTCAGATCACTTTGACATCGAGAATTATTTTTGTCATCTTCTCATTTGGGAAATTGCTAACTTGCACTTCCTGTATACTCACGCAACTAATTGTACTCTTTCTCAAGTCTCTCATGGGGTTGAACACCAAATAGTTTAGTTTTACAATAAAGCTTAGTTGTTTAGGGGGTAAGATGTCTTTAGGTCTCTCTAAACTTCTGAATGCACCAAGATAGGAAAGATGTTTTCTTCAAGGCTGTCAAATACAAATAGCCAAAACACTAAAAAGTAACATTGTGTCTTGGTTCATCTCACTATAGGTAGTTTATTATATAAACATGTAATAATATATATTCATATGTAAAAAATAAAATAAAATGATTAAAATGTTTTTAGGTCTAGATAGATGTTCTAAGTTGATAATGATGAGATATGATAGATATAATTTACATTCAGAATTTTAGACTCACCAAGATAGGAAAGATGTTTTTTTCAAGGCTGCCAAAAACAAATACAAATAGCCAAAACACTGTGAGGGTAACATTTATATAAATCCTGACTGTTTCATTGTTCTTCTTGCTCTATATAGTTTATTGTATATATGTGTAATAATATAAATGCATATGTAAAGATATATTTAATTAAATTTTTAAAAGAATATTTTATTTCCCTCATTGGATTAATCAATTTATTAATATTATAAATCCTAAACACCAATGCTTCTAGGAAGTATTTTTCATGATTACTGGAAATTTTCAGTGATATTTCAAGTGAGTGACAAACAACCTGTGTCTCACTTTAGTAGACCTTTCTAACCATATAGGAAGAGTATTTATTCATAACTTGGTGTTGAATGGTCTGTTTGCACTGGAGTGACTCTACATGATCATTATGCATGCCACAGTTTAGGCTAAGTTTATTGAATGACAGATATAATAAAAATAAAATATGAGATCAATACATAGACTCACAATCCTTATTTCTAATAACAAACTTTTGTTTTATTTATTAAAGGAAGAAAGTATCTACATGAAAATTCACAATTATTTGTCCTCTCTATTTGTGGGTCTGTATATTAACATGCTGTATATTTTATAATGAATTTTTGTTCTTTTGTACCAGAAAAATTAAAAATATTATCATGAATAATTTTCTTCAATATTTCAAGTAGGTTTAGAATTATTTCAAGAAACCTGTCATAATATAAAGAAAATTGCCATCATTTTTACATAAGTTCACTTAACATTGTCTTTTGTTCATACAGTTCAGCAATTTACAAAAGTGAAATTAATATGCATAAAGACATATCTAAAATCTATTTGCAATGTGTCTATAGACATTCAGAGAAAACAATAAAGTGGAATACAAGTGTGATCACCCAATCAATATTTTCTTGTGCTGAGGAAACATGACAAAATTATCAGTGACATGAGTGCCAACTAATTTTGAATTCATAGAATAGCTTTGAATGTCAGAGCCAGAGGGCTTTTCCTGAGAATTACCTCTCACAGTTATAGGAAACATAACAATTTACCCAAGTATACTTGGAGTGTAGAAACTCATAGGCAAGATGGAAAAGGTACATAGAATGGCCATGTAAAGTTTGACTAGAGGCATCTGCATGGAAAGAGGTGATAAGGAAAGAAGGAAGTGGAGTTCAGAGGGGCAATAGTGAGAGTCCAGCTGAAGGAAAGAGCTATGTAAACATTAGGCTTATGAAACCAGATGTGTATCCTGAAGGCAGACCTTTGAGAATAACATTTAAACACATCAGAGAGTCTCAAGGAGACAGTTTCCATTAGTACAATGTAAAATAAAATGTTGGTGTTGTGGTTATATCTTTGGTATATAATACAATATAATTATAATTCGTGAATGAAGTTATCAAGCAATAATTCCCCAAGGCAAGTACAAATATAAAACTCAATGTACTTTATTCGTTATTGACATCTCACATAAAAGCTTGGAACGTGAATAAAAACTATGAAAATAGGTTGGTTTTTTTTTTTTCCCTGTTTAGGAAAAGTCATCATTTTATCCATGCCATTTTCATGATTGTTTTATGAAACATTTGTATGTTAATTTCAACCTATAACATGTATCTTATTTTTGTATAATCTACTTTGAGCTAGATTTAATTTTGGTTACTGACAAAT